>NC_084514.1:25871072-26171072 GCF_024500385.1 Phyllopteryx taeniolatus | reverse complement strand
TTTAATCAGGCAGCAATGACTCACATGAGGTCAATTGGGCTCTTATTCTTAGCACAATAAGAACCCTTACTCAGTACTCTGTATTCATATATTTGGGAAGTCACCAAATTGTTAAGGATAGCAAGCAAAGCATAGCAAAGGAAATTTATTTATATAGCGCATTTCATACACAAGGTAACTCAATGTGCTTTACGTGATTAAAAGCATTTAAAAACAAAGAAAAAAACAACATAAACATTTAAAACAAAGAGCAAAAATAAAAATACAATTAAAAAAGCATACAGTGCAAGAAATGTTTTAACCTGGACTTAAAAATATGCACACTTGGGGCTGACGTCACTTCTGTTGACAACTTATTCCATTTGTGTGCAGCATAATAGCTAAATGCTGCTTCGCCATGTTTGCGTTGGACTCTGTGCTCCACTATTGGACCTGAGTTTGTCTATCTCAGAGCCCTACTATGTTTATATTCCATTAGCATTTCATTCATCTTTAGCATCTTCCCTCTTGCAATCAACTTCTTAAACAGCTAACCTACAATTCCATTGCAACATGCTGCCAATTATTTTTTCTTGAGTTTGTTGTTACATTTCTGTCGGGCCAATTATATATTACTCGTGCACTCACTGTAGTAGTCTCGCCACGCTGCGCTATTTCCATATCTGTTGTTGACCAATACTCGCCACTCATGCCAGAGTAGCATCTGCTCCATTTGCACACTGATTGAGGAGTATCTGCAACATTTGCACAATCAACATTGTCCCAGATTATCGCACTACTCGCTTATAGTCTCGGCGCCCTTTGCACAATGGTCATTGCACTGGACTATTGCTATATTAGTCATTCGAACTGATCGAAGTGCTAGAAGACTCTGCATCTTTTAGCACAATTGTCAAAAAAAATTATAATAATTGTACCGGCGTTACCGGATAACTAGCAATCCTTTATGGCTCAGTGACTGTTTTTGTCAATGTCTTTAGGTCTCAAAAGTGTTCTCTGTCAATTGACTGTCTGTTGTCGTACTAGAGTGGCTCCAACTACCGCAGACAAATTCCTTGTGTGTTTTTTGGACATACTTGGCAAATAAATATGATTCTGATTCTGATTCTGATTCTGATTCATGTATTCAGGACCTAAACCGTTTAGTGATTTATAGATCAGTAGCAGAATTTTAAAATCTATTCTAAAGCTGACTGGAAGCCAGTGTAAAGACTTTAGAGTTGGAGTAATATGCTCTGACCTCTTTGTTCTGGTCATTCTGAATGAGCAGCTTTTTAGTGAGAAGACCATTACAATAGTCAAGTCTACTTGAGCTACAAGCATGGATGAGCTTCTCCTAGTCTGCTTGACACATGCAAGCCTTCACTCTGGATATGTTCTTCAGATGGTAGAACGCAGTTTTAGTAATTGATTTGATATGACTATCGAAAGTCAGGTCGGAATCTATCAGAACACCAAGGGTTTGGACTTGGGCTTTGGTTTTTAAAGCGAGTGACTCCAGGTATTTACTAACAGCAATCCTCTTTTCATTATTGCCAAAAACATCCATCCATCCATCCATTTTCAACACCGCTTATCCTGGTTAGGGTCGCGGGGCGCTGGAGCCTATCCCAGCTGACTTCGGGCGAAAGGCAGACTACACCCTGAACTGGTCGCCAGTCAGTCGCAGGGCACATATAGACACGGACAACCATTCGTACCCACATTCACACCGTCACTGAGTGGGAACTGAACCCACGCTGCCTGCACCAAAGTCAGGCGAGTGTACCACTACACCATCAGTGACTTTGCCAAAAACAATTATCAATAATTGTTATCTAATTATATTGTGGTTTAATTGAAAATGTTTTTGGCTCATCCAGTTATTTATCTGTTTTAGACAGTGACACAACAACTCAATTGAACTGTAGTCATCTGGAGACACTGCTAGATATAACTGTGTGTCATCTGCATAGCTATGATAGTCAGAATTAAAGTTCTGAAGAATTTGACCCAAGGGTAGCATATACAGGCTGAACAGGAAGGGTCCAAGAACTGACCCTTGAGGGACCCAATACGTCATTTCCATTCGATGAGATTGAACACTTCCAATGGTTACAAAATAACTCCTTTCCTCCAGGTAGGACCTGAACCATTTAAGGACTGTTCCATTTTGTCCTACCAATACATACATTTCCAACATGTTCAGCAGTATATTATGATCTACCGTATCAAAAACCGCACTGAGGTCCAACGGGACCAGAATTGACACCGTTCCCGAGTCAGTATTCAACTTTATATCATTTATCACTTTGATAAGAGCAGATTCTGTACTGTAATGAGTTCTGAAACCTGATTGGAATTTGTCAAATGTTCTATTGTTGAAGATTTTACTGATGATTTCAGAAAAGTGTTGCTGTCAAGGCCTGACTGACTCTCGGTTAAAAGTACAAAGACTTTGTAGAGGTCAGAGTCAATTTGGAGATTAGTTTTTTTCTCCACTTATGTTCTGTTTTCCTACACTTTGATTTAGATTTAGATTTTGATCATTGTGCTCCTCCACGGTGTTCTATGTCGCCTCAAGATTAATCCATCCATTCATTTTCTACTGCTTATCCGAGGTCGGGTCGCGGGGGCAGTAGCTTTAGCAGGGACGCCCAGACTTCCCTCTCCCCACCCACTTCATCAAGCTCTTCCGGGGGGATCCTGAGGCGTTCCCAGGCCAGCCGAAGGATGTAGTCTCTCCAGCGTGTCCTGGGTTGTCCCCGGGGTCTCCTCCCGGTGGGACGTGCCGGGAACACCTCACCAGGGAGGCATCTGGGAGGCATCCGAATCAGATGCCCAGCCAGCTCATCTGGCTCCTCTCGATGTGGAGGAGCAGCTGCTCTACTCTGAGATCCTCCCGGATGACTGAGCTTCTCACCCTATCTCTAAGGGAGAGCCCGGACACCCTGCGGAGGAAACTCATTTCGGCCGCTTGTTTCCGGGATCTTGTTCTTTCCGTCACGACCCACAGCTCGTGACCATAGGTGAGGGGAAGGAACGTAGATCGAGAGCTTCGCCTTCAGGCTTAGCTCCTTCTTTACCACAACGGATCGATACAAAGTTCGCATCACTACAGACGCTGCACCAATCCGCCTGTCGATCTCCCGTTCCATTCTTCCCTCACTCGTGAACAAGACCCCAAGATACTTGAACTCCTCCACTTGGGGCAGGATCTCATCCCCGACCTGGAAAGGGCACGCCACCCTTTTCCGACTGAGGACCATGGTCTTAGATTTGGAGGTGCTGATTCTCATCTCAGCCGCTTCACATTCAGCTGCGAACAGCTCCAGTGGGAGTTGGAGGTCACGGCTTGATGTAGCCAACAGAACCACATCATCTGCAAAAAGCAGAGATGCAATAATGAGGCCACCAAACCGGACGCCTCTACGCCTCGGGTGCGCCTAGAAATTATGTCCATAAATGTTATGAACAGAATCGGTGACAAAGGGCAGCCTTGGCGGAGTCCAACCCTCACCGGAAACGAGTCCCATTTACTGCCGGATATGCGGACCAAACTCTGACTCCGGTCGTACAGGGACCAAACAGGGGGTTCGGTACCCCATACTCCCGAAGCACCCCCCACAGGACACCCCGAGGGACACGGTTGAACGCCTTCTCCAACTCCACAAAACACATGTAGACTGGTTGGGCGAACCCCCATGCACCCTCGAGGACCCTGCTAAGAGTGTAGAGCTGGTCCACTGTTCCACGGCCAGGATGAAAACCACACTGCTCCTCCTGAATCTGAGATTCAACTTCCCGACGGACCCTCCTCGCCAGTACCCCTGAATAGTCCTTACCAGGGAGGCTGAGGAGTGTGATCCCCCTGTAGTTGGAACACACCCTCCGGTCCCCCTTCTTAAAAAGGGGGACCATCACCCCAGTCTGCCAATCCAGAGGCACTGTCCCCGATGTCCACGCGATGTTGCAGAGGCGTGTTAACCAGGACAGCACTACAACATCCAGAGCCTTGAGGAACTCCGGGCGAATCTCATCCACCCTCGGGGCCCTGCCACCGAGAAGCTTTTTAACCACCTCGGTGACCTCAACCCCAGAGATAGGAAGCCTGCCTCAGAGAACCCAGACTCTGCTCCCTCATGGGAAGGCGTGTCGGTGGAATTGAGGAGGTCTTCGAAGTATTCTCCCCACCGGCTCACAACGTCCCGAGTCGAGGTCAGCAGCGCCCCATCCCCACTATACACAGTGTTGATGGTGCACTGCTTCCCCCTCCTGAGACGCCGGATGGTGGACCAGAATTTCCTCGAAGCCCTCCGGAAGTCTTTCTCCATGGCCTCACCGAACTCCTCCCATGCCCGAGTTTTTGCTTCAGTGACCACCAAAGCTGCATTCCGCTTGGCCAGCCGGTACCCATCAGCTGCCTCAGGAGTCCCACAGGCCAAAAAGGCCCGATAGGACTCCTTCTTCAGCTTGACGGCATCCCTCACTGTTGGTGTCCATCAACTGGTTCTGGGATTGCCACCACGACAGGCACCAACCACCTTATGGCCACAGCTCCGGTCGGCCGCCTCAGCAATGGAGGCGCGGAACATGGTCCACTCGGACTCGATGTCCCCCGCCTCCCCCGGAATATGAGCAAAGTTCTGTCGGAGGTGGGAGTTGAAACTCCTTCTGACAGGGGATTCCGCCAGACGTTCCCAGCAGACCCTCACAATACATTTGGGTCTGCCATGTCGGAACGGCATCTTCCCCCAACATCGGAGCCAACTCACCACCAGGTGGTGATCAGTTGACAGCTCCGCCCCTCTCTTCACCCGAGTGTCCAAGACATGCGGTCGCAAATCCGATGACACGACCACAAAGTTGATCATCGAACTGCGACCTAGGGTGTCCTGGTGCCAAGTGCACGTGTGGACATGGTGTTCGTTATGGACAAGCCATGATGAGCACAGAAGTCCAATAACAGAACACCGCTCGGGTTCTGATCGGGGGGGCCGTTCCTCCCAATCACCCCCTTCCAGGTCTCACTGTCATTTTCCATGTGAGCATTGAAGTCCCCCAGCAGAACGATGGAGTCCCCAGCGGGAGCGCTCTCCAGCACCCCCTCCAAGGACTCCAAAAAGCATGGGTACTCTGAACTGCTGTTTGGTGCATAGGCACAAACAACAGTCAGGACCCGTCCCCCCACCCGAAGGTGGAGGGAGGATACCCTCTCGTCCACCGGGGTGAACCCCAACGTACAGGCGCCAAGCCGGGGAGCAATAAGTATACCCACACCTGCTCGGCGCCTCTCACCGTGGGCAACTCCAGAGTGGAAGAGAGTCCAACCCCTCTCGAGAGGACTGGTACCAGAGCCCAAGCTGTGCGTGGAGGCGAGTCCGACTATATCTAGTCGGAACTTCTCGACCTCACACACCAGCGCGGGCTCCTTCCCTGCCAGAAAGGTGACATTCCACGTCCCCCAAGAGCCAGCTTCTGTAGCCGGGGATCGGATCGCCCAGCTCGCACTGCACCCGACCCGTACGGCCCCTCCCACAGGTTGTAAGCCCATGGGAAGGGGGACCCACGTTACCCTTTCGGGCTGTGCCCGGCCGGGCCCCATGAGTGCAGGCCCACCAGGCGCTCTCCTTCGAGCCCCACCTCCAGGCCTGGCTCCAGATGGGGGCCCCGGTGACCCGCGTCCGGGCAAGGGAAACCTCAGTCCATATTTTGTCTTCGTCATAAGGGGTCTTTGAGCCATGCTTTGTCTGGTCCCTCACCTAGGACCTGTTTGCCATGGGTGACCCTACCAGGGTCGTGAAGCCCCAGACAACTTTGCTCCTAGGATCATTGGGACACACAAACCCCTCCACCACGATAAGGTGACAGCTCAAAGAGGGGGCCACAAGATTGTCTTAGGAGCGACAGCATTCATGACTTTTGAGATTTTCCAAGTGAAATTATCCAAAAGTTCATCAACTGTCTCAGCATTCACAGTTTGTGGGACAGCAGTGGTCTCCATAAACTTACTCTCATTTATGTACCGTTTCTTAATAGACATAGAGGCTGTCTGAACTTTTGGAAGAATCTGTAATTCCAAGAATACACAAAAAATGGTCAGAAATAGCCATATCCTTAATATCAATTGATACAATTTCAACATCCTGAGAGATGACCAGGTCTAAGATGTGACCTTGAGTGTGGGTTGGACTCGTAATATGTTGAGAGAGGTCAAATGTGTCTCGTATAGCAGGGAGTTCTTTTTGTTTTATTATTTATGTTATTGTCAACATGAATGTTAAAGTCTCCCATTTTGACAAAATAGTTTTAGTCAGTACAAATAATCAGGAGTTTTGAAAAGTCCTCCATAAATTTTCTATTGTATCTTGGAGGCCTATAAATTATGAAAACAATAACCTTTGGGTCACCTTTAACTAAAATAACAGAGATATTCAAAATAACTAAAATCACCCAGTATAATTTCTTTACACTGATATAATGACTGAAAAATAACAGCAATACCACTGCCTTTTTTCCCTCTTCGACACTTGTTCATAAAATTTGCTGGAGTTGCCTCATTTAAAATGGTATTACAGCTACTTTCTGTTAACCATGTTTCATTTAGTCACATAAATTCCAGATCATAGGTTGTAATAATGTCATTAATCAACATTGATTTATTACCCAGTGACCTGATATTGAAAAGAGCTAGTCTCGCAGAGGTAACTGGAGACAATGGTTTGATAGATTCACATCTTATCCTCACTAAGTTTGTCGTTCTACTTTTTTTGTGCCATATTTCTTTGACCAACTTTCTGTCCCTTGTAATTACAGGGATCAAAAATGCCTGATCTCCATATGGTCTGTCTTATTCTGAAAAAGACCCCGCAGATATCAGTCAGATTCGCAGATGGGTGGAGGAGGGGCCCTTCGCATCTTAGTTGACGGTGGTTTCAGGCGAGGGGGGATGGGAGGAAGATCTTGGCGTGGTGTGCGTTGGATTCCAATATTGACAATCGTCTTCATCCTGTCCGTCACACCTAGCAGAGAATTTAGGCTAGTTGAGAGTGAGTTTTGCATTGGGCTTTGCTCCATTCAATGTTCTGGCTCATCTCATTTGTCATTCGCTCCTCCGATTGTTTGGATGACCCTGATTAATCCGTCTGCGCCTCATGTCGCCTTATCTCCCGTTCCTCCGATTGTTTGGGAACAACTGCATCATTTTGTCCTTCAGCCGTGTCACCAAAGCTAGTGTTTACTTTTTGGGCCGCTGAATGGAATACACAGTAAAAAATGTTGGCATCCAATAACCGCTTGTCTATTTACACAGAAACCGTCTGCCTTGTAAAGATGTCTGCGCTCCCAAAAAATGTAGAGATTGTCAATGAAACTCACGGATAATGCCGTACACACTCTTTGAGTCACTTATTTAATTGACTGAGCCTAGAGAAATGTTCATCTCCAAATCGTACAAGTGGGAGAGGTCCACTCATAAAAACCTCAGCATTCAAACATTGCACTCTTGTTAGGAGATCAATGAAATCTCGCTTCAATACCTCCGATTGCTCCTTGAGAACATCCAGTGCCCCTGTGTGTGTGATGACATATTTCACAGTTGGGTGCTGATTAGTGACCTCCAGATTTTTTTTAGAGATATCAGACACCATGTCATTGGTAAAACACAGTACTTTGGTGTTTGGTGTTCTCAATGCAAAAACGTTTCACATCCTTGACAGCTCCATCACCAACTATTAACATTTGGGGTGTCATTTTTTCCTTGTATGATTTTGTTTCATACCTTTCAGTGGTGGTGGGGGATGAACATTCTTGGCCAAGGTCTTGTAAAAGTGGCTCAAATCTATTTGTAAGTCTGATGTCAATGTTTTGCATTGACTCGCGTCCTTTTTTCTTGCCCTTCACTGTTGCGAACGTCCACGGCCGCTCAGTCCGGGTTGAAGCAGCCCGCAACGCAGGCCAGCCAGATTCCTTGGTAATCTGCTGGTGTTGTGTCCTCCCTTTTAGATGTTGTCACATATCTTTGGGCTCTCTCAGTAAATTCCAGGGAGAACTTCTGGATGGTCCATTACCGTTTCCACAGTCCACAACCCACAGGTTTAAAAATATCCAGCAGTCGTTGCTTCTAATTTTTTTAGATGAAAAACAAGCTTATCAGCAAGTTAAAAAATGTAAACAGAAGCGAAGCAAGCGGAAGGAGCGAAAAAGCATCTGCACTGTACGAGCGCAAGAGAGAAAAGTCAGAAAGGACATGGCTGGAAACAAACACAAGCAAACACAGACCTTAGCCCGACAAACAGCAAATGAACACACTCAGAGCAATATATATGGGAACAAATGCAAGTAAAGAGCTATTTGTATCTTGAATTTATACAGTACTACTACACTCTTCTTCTTTTTTTCCTTTCGGCTTGTCCCGTTAGAGGTCGCCACAGCGCGTCATCCTTTTCCATGTAAGCCTATCTCCTGCATCCTCCTCTCGAACACCAACTGCCATCATGTCTTCCCTCACGACATCCATCAACCTTCTCTTTGGTCTTCCTCTAGCTTGCCTGGCAGCTCCATCTTCATCATCCTTCTACCAATATACTCACTATTTCTCCTCTGGACGTGTCCAAACCATTGAAGTCTGCTCTCTCTAACTTTGTCTCCAAAACATCGAACCTTGGCTGTCCCTCTGATGAGCTCATTTCTAATTTTATCCAACCTGGTCACCTCCAGCTCTGCTTCTTGTTGTCTCTTCAGTGCCACTGTCTCTAATCCGTACATCATGGCTGGCATCACCACTGCAAACAGGAAGGGGCTCAGGGCTGATCCCTGATGCAGTCCCACCTCCACCTTAAATTCATCTGTCACACCAACAGCACACCTCACCGCTGTTCTGCTGCCCTCATACATGTCGTGTATTATTCTAACATACTTCTCTGCCACTCCAGACTTCCGCACGCAGTACCACAGTTCCTCTCTGGGTACTCTGTCATAGGCTTTCTCTAGATCTACAAAGACACAATGTAGCTCCTTCTGACCTTCTATGTACTTTTCCATCAACATGTGTGGATAGTGACCCCAACTGGACAAATAAAATACCTCCACGTCTCTAAAGCGTCAAGATATTGGAATTGAATCGCATATACGAAATTTATATCGAAATAAATAATTGGTTTCTCCTTCGCAAATTCATTTAATGCAGGTTGGTTCTTAAATGTAATCCCTGCGATAAATGAGGGTTTACTGTATACCTCAATGGGCCGCCGCGACTCCACTTGTGCAGCCGTAGCTACATTATTGAGAGCATTGTGAGCAATTCTGCCATTTCGGCCACACGGGAGCTCACGTTAGCTTTAAAGTTATGTTTCAAGAAAAGCAGCACAGGGTCCTGTGGATAGGTTTTTAAAACGTTGTTATGAAGCTTGGCAGTAGAATGAACAAGTGATTCGCACTTCTGCTTCACAGTTAAGAGGCTCTGTGTTTGCATCTCAGGTGCTCTGTCTTCCTTCACCCTAACCCTAACCCGCATTCCAAAAACATGCATATTAAACATTAATAGGACAGAAAAGAACAGACAAATACATATAAATAAGTATTTTGTTCTTATTTTATTTCTTTTTTCTTTCGTAGCACATTTGGTATTGCGGTAATCCAAAAGTAGTGTTACTTTAACATTATGGGAATTGGCTTGCATTACTGACTAATTATTATTTATTTATTTTTAACAGGTATCTAGATCTTGTTTGGAATACATTTCTAAAGTCACCCTCCCAATGGTTGTGAACACTGAATAACTAATGGTTACAAAAAAAAATAATAATTCAGGCTTAATATCGAAGTTCTGTGGACAGTCATTATTTTTAATAAAAGGAAAAAATTGTAAATGTTGAACGTGGAATTTACAATATCTTTACTTCTATCAAGTAAAAGTAGTAAACTAGTCTGCTGTTACATTCATTTCATGTTAATGCTGAAGAACATTTGTTCAAAACATTTTGAATAACAGATTGGTGTTTTTTTTTATTGCTCTCTGCTCACGGGGAGAACATGCAAACTCCACACAGGCGGCGCCACAAGCAGAACCACAACCCCAGTCCCCACACTCATAAAAATTATTCAAGCCCTTCTTTTATGCAACATATTTATTTTTTTGTTTAATTTTCTAAAACAAATCTAATGAACAACTTATACATGTACTTTTTGTTAAGCTGAAGTAATAGTTTCACTTTGACATACATGAACTCAAAACAAATGTTTGATTAGAAATGTGAATTGGGACCGCCCATTGCAATGCTTGCTTTATCGACATTCGACAATTTGTGGTGGCTGTCATTTCCCACCCTGGTGAGTAGTGCTTTTTTTGTGTGTGTGTTTTTAAATAATAGACAGCGAAAGACAGCGAGGACCGTCAGCGTAGTCGCGCAGGCATTATGAGCTAGCTAGCTAGCTAGCTAGCTATGCTAGGTTTAACTGCTAAGATGGCCTACACTAGAATGGAGTTGAAGTAGGACTACTCGTGTTTGTGGTTCCTCTAACTAGTGCTTTAACTGCATAACGTGTTCTGGAAAAAGTGTACACGTACATAGGGAATTATTAACTAATAGACGCCACCTCCACGTAGCCCCCCCCCCCCACCCCCCCTTTCCCATTCGCGGATTCTTGAATGTATGTATGAATTGAAAGTTCAGTGACGTTTGTGCTTTATTCACTTATCAAAATTCGCCGTATGAATGCAAGGGGTTGACTTTTCTAGTACTTCAAATGTGCTCATTCAAGATGAACTAATATATGAGTGACTGGTCTCAAAGGTGTTTTATACAACTCGAACGACGCTTCAAAATGTAAGCATGTAAAGTTCAAAGTGCATTTCCAAAGAATGTTTTATTTTGTGTGTTTTCAATAAAAACACATTTACCTGATTTTGTGTTGCGTGAAATAAATTGGGGTGGGGGGGTAAGCGCAAAAAGAATTTATTTTGGACTAATTATAGTCATTTGAGTTGGACTGATGTAAATCAATTTAGGTCACTTCGTGTACTTATTTTACTTTGGCTGTATTTGATGAAAATGGGTTTGGCTGACTCAATTGTATCACATTACACGGAAGTACTAAATTTGAGTTGGACTTAAAGTCCAAAGAAAATGGATGGAGAACCTGCCCAAAACTTATTTGTGTTCATCCAATGAGTCATTTTTTTTTGAGTGCAGAACTGTCAGGCAGATGTGCTAACCAGTCGCCCACCGTGCCAGCTAATTTATTCATATGTGGTAATATCTTTCTCAATTTTTGTGTGTATGTTCCATGATGTAAGGAGCAAGTCCATTCTACCAAACCAACAACTTTGGGCGAACACGAGAAGTTATGTCTTCCATCCCACAAGAGTTCTTTGTGAAATCAGTTAATGCGGTTCCCGGGCGGTGGCTAATGCTGGCACCCATATCCAATTTGAAATAAAACTCCATGCAATACACTTTCTTCTCAGGTTCATTTCTTGTAAGAATTAGTGTTCCGAAATAAATTACAAGTACTTAAAAATAAAGAGTTACTTTTCAATCACCCGGTATATTCAAAAACACGTCATTTCTGCCACATGGGTCATTTTCATATAATTTGATCAATAACAGTAAGACATGGCCACTGAATTTCCTTTTGAATATCAATTCATCTGACTGATATGTGCATTTGAATTATTGGCAGTTGTTAGCCATCAAAAGGTCATAAATGTTTCCTGGAAAATCATATTTTTCTCCATTTTAAGACCAGAACGTCTATACTGTCAGAGGTTTTCTCAAGATGCTAATGACATTTTTTGATATCTCGGATAGTTGTAGTTGATAGTTCAGAACGAACCCAAAAGCATCTTAGTGTCCTCAGAGTTGGTGGCTGTTTTGGTTCTTTTCCACATGGCCTCCCCTTGTCCCGTTAGCCGTCTTTCCTCTTTATGCCGCAGGAGAGAGCCTCATGATGTTGTTGCAGTACACCAGAGCGATCTGGGAGCTGAAGTACCAGGATGAGGCAGCCATTTTTCATGCACGTCATAGCAGACAGTAGAATTAATGGTGTTTTTTTCCTGAGATATGAATGAATATGTATGAATTTATGAAAGTGTCAGAACCATCGCATGTCTTCAACGATATTATAATTGTATAAAGACAAGAGGCGAATGGATTTAATGAGTGGTTAGGATCATTTACTGTATGCACTTGTATCCACAGAGTTTGAAGGGCAACACACATAAATTGTGCAACTCCCACGATTTTTATGAAGCTCTTTATGTCTCCACTTACTGTTATGCACTTTTGTTTAAAATGTTATTAAAAAGAAGTGTATGTCAATGGACCACCACCATTTGCTATAACATACAGTATATGTATTATGGCCTGACCGATAAGGCTTTTTTTTTAGGCCGATGCCGATTGTGATATTTGGCGGAAAATAATTCTGATAACCGATTAATCGACCACATAATTTAAACAGTATATAATAATTAAAATCACTTCTTTTTTGGTCCCTTAATGCGTACAACAAGAAATGCTGTATATGAATTACAGGCAGAACATTTGACTGTATTACAATAATTTTTTCTTTCGTAGTTGCTTTATATTACAAAGTACAAAACAATGCAAAAAAAGAATGAACGGATGTTCTCTTTAGATTTGGGCCATAAATGTATGCGGTATATAAGCAACATGAGTGAAGTTCCTGGCAAATCATGATGTACGATGCCCTTAAACATTGAATCACATTTCTTCTATTTCATTGTACTCTTTGCCATGAAATGATAACTTCAAAATGAAAACCAGAGACGCTTTTTCTCAGATGTCAAAAACAAGTCATCTTTGACAAAGTTGCATTTTAAATATAGGATCTACGGAGAGTTACAGGTAAACACTACAAATCTTTTTGTGTGTGCATTTAATAAGATGATTGTTTAGCGTTTTGTGCTTTGTGACTGTTTTTATTTTATTGTTTTATATCCTGTTATTATCTTTATCTTGTTCTGAAATGTACTCACGCTTAAAAGAAAGCAAAAATTGGCGATTTTTGCAGATTTGAAAAGGGCTAATATCGGCCGATAAAATCAGTCGGCGGATTAATATGTATATAATAAGAATTGATTTTACATGGAGGGGCCTAAAATTTGGAATCCTAATTTCTTGAAAGTAGGACTTTAAGCGTGGCTCTTTCAGCATGGGAGAGATTTCCCCATGTAAAACGAAGGTGGCATTAAAAAACAACAACAACTGCTAAATTAGAAAATGTCCTTCAGGTGTCTGTCATTATTGATCCAATGATATGGCGCAATGAGTTCAATAGTTTCCTGTCAAGTATTTCGAACTCTTCTTCTTTTACCTTTGAGCACCTGCACCTTCTTCTTGCCCTTTTTACCCTACTACTACTACTACTACTAAATTTGCTTGAACTTTATTTGGACTTCTGGATAACTTGTCAACAATAGTCCTATGTTACTAGTGAACTGCTCCACGCTGTACAAAATAAAACAATGAAAAAACTCAGTAAGTTTCGCACGAACGCTGAAGGAAACAACAACAGTGTTCGTTCCAACAGGTGGAGTGACTTGTATTCTTTTCAACTTACCGTTCTGCCCAATGACCACTTTACGACTAGTTTTCTTTTCTGGTACAAAACACTCTTACAGCAACACAGACCACAAACGAATGCTATTAAACATAGAAACAAAAAATAACAAAAAATAACAACAACAACAAAAACAAACTTTTCATCTAAATGTGTGTTTGTTCCATATTCCTGTGCACTAACGGTATGTTTATGTTCCTCTCAACTTGTAACAAGCTCTTTTCATGAGTTACTGTGCACGTGGATTATGTCAAAAATCCAAATATTCGGACAGTAACACGTGGTTGGATGGAATAATATCAAGGAATATGTATATAAATTAGGATAAATAACGACAAGAAGACATCGCTCTGAATCGTTGACAAACACTCAACATCTTCCACTCTTCATGTATTCGCAATATTTGGAGACGGCCAACAGATAAATATTCATAGTCCTCCTCTTCATTGTCTCATCTACTATAGCAACATATTTTCTAAGCGATTTATATCATAATATTGCACGTTCAATCGAATAGAAACAATATTTGCGCAATGTTCAATGTGTCATGAAACAACATTGCGCCTTCATATTACAATCATCTATTTTTTTGCGCTATATTATTTTGTAATGATCTATTAACGATTGTGACGGGGGCCCTACGATATTTTTGCCAATTGCAGCATTGAAGGCCCAAAAGGAGATTTTTTTTTTTTTGTGGGGGTGGGGGGGGACATTTCACATTTTCATATCATTTGCTCAATAACGATACAGATATGGCCCAACGAATTTCCTATTGAACATCAATTGATGAGTATTTGAATTATTGGCACTTGTTGGCCATCAAAATGTCCCAATTGTATCGAAGGAAAAAAAAAAAAGAGTTTTCAACTTTGAATGTCAAAATGTCTTTAACATTCCAGGTCCAAAATGAAGTTTCCTGTTTTGTAGAACATATTTTCTGAAGAGGCTCAATACATATTTGGATCTCGGACTTTTATGTGCATATATCCCTTTTGCATGAAAACGAACACAACTCCGTGTCAGTGTCCTTTTTTTTTGGAAATGTATTTGTTGACGATTGCCCAAAATTGGAAATCATCAGTAACCTTTTTGAAAATAGGACTTTAAGCGTGGCTCTTTGCGCACGGGAGACACTTACCAAAGCGGCATGATAAATTGCTAAACTGGACTTTTTTTTATTTTTTATTTTTTTTTAAGTGTCTTTACCGTTATTGATCAAATGATATGACCACATAGAACGCCGAGTAACACACCCACAAACATCCGGGTATCAAAGCAACTGACACAATATTTGGAATAAATCCCTCACTGCACCAGCAGCCATTTCTTTTGAAATTGTTTTCTAGATCCCCCAAAAGATATTCTCGTGTTCACCCACTTCAATCAGCCATGTGGGTGGCTATTTCATTTATGTTGTAATGTTTAATCGTCGTCCTAATAAGTATGGATTATTTATCTATTTATTTATTTATTTTTACAAAATGAATTCGGATCGATATATTGTGAAGCTCTTCGCAGCGTTTTTTTTTTTTTTTTTTTTTTTTTCCGCCGACAACTCCAGACAAATTTCATTGAGCGCAATCAACACACGGAATATTCCAAGATGGATCAAAAGGTGTCACGTGTGGCATCGTGACATGAACTCGAGTGTGTGTGGCCATTGCGCCTCTCCATTCTCTTAACATTCCAACTTAAATTAGATATAAATAGACAACGCATCATACAATGGGGATATGTACAGCCGTGCAACAGGGGGCCACCCGCCATCCGCCAGCACCAGCACCCACCCAACCGAACGTGGCGTAAACTCAGTCTGAGTCCGCTTCACTTTTGCTCTGCTCCGTTTTTTTGGGTTTGTTCCATTTCCGAGTGTTCTCTGACTCCTCCGACGACGACCTTTTCTGCCTCCTCCATTTGGCTCGTCTGTTTTTGAACCATACCTGAGAAGAAAGCACAGCTTCAATCAATCTTTCTTCTTCGGTGCCTTATGAGCAAAGTCTTTGCGGCATTCGTATGTTTGCTTCGACTCAAAACATCTCAGCACTTCAAGTCCGGAGACCAAATAGCAAATAGCTGCTTCAGGTGACTAAGAATACATTTTGGAGGCAAAATAAATGAGTATCTTACTTAACTATACATTAAAAAAAAAATAATCATTCGAACATGTTCATCGGTTGCACATAATGCAAATATGTTAAACTATCATCTAAAGTATAAGAGTGGAAATTGACGTGAAAAATGAAATCGTTTTTTTTTCATGCGCAAAAGGCCAATTTGTTTAACGAATGTGAATTTCGACTGTTGCTTATTCATTTACGAGCGTGTTATTCTTGTGATCAAGATTTCACTTGAAACGGGATTATGAGTGATCCCTCCAACCTTGCCCGTGTGCCTTTATTTTCGCTGTATGCAATATTCGAGAGAGTAAAAAAATAAAATAAAAAAAATTAAAAAAAACAACCGTGAATTCCGATTTTTGATTTGGAGTCAGCATATGCGTGTCATCGCTTTCGCCGCAGTATTTCACCGCTATGGGCTATTTTGGATTTGGATGCAGTCGCCGTTGAACTGTGTATGTACAACAGGTTTTTATTGTCTTGATGTTTGTTTTTAATCTGACGGTACATTTGAATGCATTCTTACGTTGCAAAACGCCAACATTGGTGCGCATTTCCCGTCACGCGATAATGGAATTTTGCCACTCGCAGATGATATAATATGCAGATTGCGGCATTCAAACGTAAATAAGTCCACGTGAAGATTGAAGGAAGCGTTGTTCTGCTGACCTCGACCTTCTCCTCCCGGAGGTGGACCTTGCGAGCGAGTTGTTCGCGGGTGCCTACATCGGGGTACTTGGTCTCCTGGAAGAGGCCCTCCAGAGCCTCCAGCTGCTCGTCGGTGAAGATGGTTCGGTGCCGCCGCTTCCTGCGGCAGTGCAGCTGGTTGAGCAGCTGCAGCTCGGTCCGCGAAAAGCCGCCCATGTTCACGTAGGACATCACGTGGTGCGGTACCGGTGCGACCAACACCGAGCCCGGACTGTCGTAGCCTGCGGGATGAAAAAGGCTGGGATTTTGCACAACGGGCCCATTTAAAATGGAACGATTTGGTCACCGGCTTCGACTAAATTCAAACAACCACCACCACCGCCGCCGCATTGTGTAGAATGTCACAAAAACGGAGAGAGCCTTTTGTTTCATTCTCGCTCGAACCACTTTGAAGCACTTTTCAATCATCCTGGAATTCCTTGACACTCCGGCGCAATGGCCCGCGCGAGCTGAGCTGCGTATGTTCCTCTGAGAGGGACCCCTTACCCTTCAAATCCCTAAATGCTTCACTTTTTTCCCCTTTCTCGTTTCACGCAAAATTGAATCCCCCGGCGGCTTTAATTGGCCACATTTTCAATCAATGCGCGCATGGTCATTGGAGAAAATCAATCGGGTCGCGGCCGATGAAAAGTGGCTTTGAAAGCGACGACATTTGAATGGAGCACTTTTCGGTGTTGATTTTGGTCCCAAAATATATCCGGGAGTCGGAAATAGAGAAAAAAAGAGAAGAGGACGTTTTCCGCAATCCAAACAATAATCATCATTCTATTCAAACAAAGGAAAATTGCTGTGCCTCGAGTCCGAAATTGGCCTTTTTCAAGGCTTCGTGGCGATCGATTTTCAAATCACGTCTAGTGTTCAAAGTGGGGCTCGTGGGCAGCCCCGTCCATTCTCAATGGGACTCAATCTAGTGTTGACAGGGAATTATTTAAAAGGGGGGGGGGGGGGGGGGAACAGTTTCTATTCGAGTCTGGCCGAGACGGACCTTTTGTTACCACATTTGTGCGGATACGTTAAACGGTGCCGGCTGAATATATATATAGCTATCTATCTATCTATCTATCTACCTATCTATCTATCTATCTATCTATCTATCTATCTATCTATCTATCTATCTATCTATCTATCTATCTATCTATCTATCTATCTATCTATCTATCTATCTATCTATCTATCTATATATATCTATCTATCTATACATAGCAGGGCCACAATGGCGACAATCTAGGGATGGCGAGAAAGCAGAGGTGCGAGCGTCGTACCTGGCGCGATGCAGGCGCTTTGCTGCGGGTTGAGGCCGTGCAATGCGCCGCAACACGGCGGCCCCGCGGCGCCTCGAACGTGCAGCTGTCCGTAGTAATAGCCGTTATATCCGAGCCCGGTTCCGTTCACCGACTGCACTCCGGGGGCGGGCGGGCCGCACGTGGCCGCGTACAATCCGTTGTAGTCTGCATATACACAGTCACGCAGGCCCCCGGCGGGCAGCGCGACCGGGCCGCTCCGGTGCAGCAGCAGCGGCTCCTTGCAGCTCGGCCGTCCGGACAGGATGCTGTCGATGCTGAACATCCCGGCGGGCATCGCGATGGCGCAGTCGCTGCAACTCGTCGAAAGAGCGATCGAAGAAAGGGGACGAAACACCTCAAGGTGCGCCCGCCGCGGTGAGTGCGGCAGTAACTTTTGCCCTTGTGGAGAAGGCAGCCTGTTGCTTTGAATGGGGCCATCCGCGAGAAGGGCAGACTTTATACTGCGGTGACGTCACGAAGGAGCGACGCCGGCGGGCGCTGCCGTTTGCGGCGTGAGCTGCGAACGGCCTGTGTATTCGCAATGAATTCAATTAAGGCGATCGGCAAAGTTGGGAGACAAACAACATGGCGGCAGACAACATCACAGGTGCCGGAACACGTCGAGATTTCAAGATGTTGCAACCTTTGTATTCATCGAGCGGATTGGAAGACATTTAATAGTAGGATGCGTTTTAATACACCCCCCCCCCCCCCCCCCCCCCCAAAAATGCACATGATGAAATGAAGCACTTTTTTTTTTTTTCAGTGCACATGACGCAAATGTTGCCAAATGCTTTATTGCAATTGCACGGAGGCTATGAAATTCAGCATTTGGCATTTGGCAACATTTGCGTCAACGCATTTGTACAAACTACTTAACGCTCCATTGTGACACTTGTATGTAACTCCAAATTGTGGCGGGGAGAAGCGGAGGTTTACATGCCTGCAGTGTGTTCCCGCTGAACACCAGGAGTTCCATTTTCTATTTGTATGATCAGAAATGGAAAGCAGGTAGAGTTCGCCCAATGCCGCGACGCCACGCACAGCGACATGAGCAAGCGAAATGAGCCTATTTGCATGTGTTCATGATCACCGTCGTATGTCCGGCTTCATATCGAAGGTTCATGTCATTATCCGTCCGCTCTCCTCTCTGCAGGGAGCCTACCAGAACATTTCCTCCTAACAGCAGCTCTCCTCCGCAGGTCACCGACACGGAACATTGCCCCCTGACTGCGCTAAGATAACGGCCCATTATCGCTTCTATTCAGCTCGGAAAAGGGAGCTTATTTACTCCAATCAACATAGACCGAGTGCTGCCTATGTGTGTGAGTGTGTGTGTGTGTGTGTTGCAGGAACGTGGATTTACAGTTCATTTGTTAATGCTCAATAACTGATTGGGGTCTTAACACACACAGCAGGCTGGCAGATAAATTGAAGATTCGAAATGTTGTTTCCAAGATTGCTGAAATCATCAAACATCCATCCATCCATCCATCGGCAACACCGCTTATCCCGGTTAGGGTCGCGGGGCGCCGGAGCCCGTCCCGGCTGAACTTCGGGCGCAGGGCGCGTAAAGACGCGGACAAGCGACCGTGACTTTTTTCCAAACATGTATATATCATATCAAATGTCCGCAATCAGTTATTATTTGAAAAAGATCAACACAAACAACATACAGTTTTCATTGCAGTTCTTTTTATTTTTATTTTTAAAATCTATTGCGTGATATTTCAACGTGAAGCAATTCGTATAAAGATGGAAAATAAGCGCCCGATTCCTTTCTGAATTCTTAAAATAATAACAATGCAATGAAGACACGTGATACATGTAGGACGTTGCTGAACAATTAATGCATTGCCACCCGCAATGATTTCCTTGCGATCCCTGTGTGAGGAAAACTTGAACACACAATACTTGTTTGTTCGAAATATAATCTTATATGGATATTTAAATCTTCATGATTATATGTGCATTTTTCACTCTGTCTTGACATACGAAATACTGCGTTATCACACGTTTTCTCTTTTATTGAATCATTCAACTCGTAATGAAACTGATTTAGCTATTTTGGCTTCAAAACGGATCCCTGCCGGATCCATTGCGATCCATCATTTGCAAATGTAAGAACCCCTTCAATTAATTTATTTACATATTAATGACACATGCATACAGTGCAAGCAATATCAGAGCATATAAATATGCTATAACATATGCTGAGCTTCTACCAGTGGCGTGCAAGTGGGGGCGGGGCGTGGGGGGGGGGGGGTCGTCGGTGGTGGCAGCACTTTAGGTGGGTGAATACAAGTGTCAGTCAGGTTGTAGATTGAAATGACAATGCTCAAAGCTGCAATATCAGATTCATCTCAGAGAACTTGGATGTGCTGGAGCCTATCGCAGCTGACCTCAGGGCAAAGGTGAGGTATTCCCTGGACTGATCGTATATATTAATAATAAGATCATTTATAATATATTTTCTAACCATTTTTACAGACAACAGATTTGAGATATGTTTTTGAAATGACCACTCATTGGTGGGATTACACTTGTTCCAGCATTTGTCACACACTGTAGTGCAGTAGCCGGGTTTACATACACAAAGTTCTGTCATTCTGACTGATTTCATTCCGATTGAAGATCTCTGGTCAGAACAGCCGTGTGAGGTGCACATCGATGCCAACGTCACGTCATTCATCGAGATGGAGGTCCGCTGTCTATTTAGCACAGACGAGGCAGAGCGTGCACAGACACAGCAAAGCACGGCACCATTCCGATTTATGGTTTACATGAAGAAAATGTACTTCTGATCGGAGGTTAGGGAAGGAATATTCCACCCTTGTGAAACTGAAAGAAATTCCATTCAGATTCGGCGGCCTGCCTATTCCGATTGAGGTTTTTATATGGAGCATTGTCATTCAGTTAGAACTTCTTAATCGATTATGATCGGAATAGAAGCCTCCATGTAAACCGCCCTAGTGATTGTCAGACTTTTTATATCAAGTACCACCTCAAAAAAAAGGTACACACTTAAAACATACTACATATTAAACCCTAAACTTTTTTTTTTTTTTTAACCCAATTTGGGTTATACTTAACGTAATTAAAGGTTGGGGTCAATTGGACCCCAACAACTGGACTATTCATTTGAACAAACTTTTTGGGTTAAATGAATAACCAAACTATTTGGATCAAAATAATCCCCAAAATTAGGTTATTCGATTACCCAACAATGGGGTAATCTGATGCAACAATTTGGTTACTCTCAGAAAAGAAACTCAAAAAATTGGATCCAACCACAAATTGGGTTGATAAATCAGCCATATAAGCCAATAAATGGTTAATTTGACTCAACAATTTGGTTAAGTTCAGAAAAATAATTCAGCAATTTTAACACAGGAAAAACAACCCAGGAATTGGGTTAATAAAATAACTCAACATTTTTTAGAGTGAGCTCTCCAATTACAACCAAAATAACCAACAAAAAATACTGTAAAAACAAGGGAGAGGTTTTATTACAAAAAGTATATTCAATATTATTGTAAGAAATTGTAACATTAAAAGGTAGACTTAAGCGGCACGGTGAATGACTGGTTAGAGCGTCTGCCTCACAGTTCTGAGGACCCGGGTTCAAATCCGGCCTTCCCTGTGTTAAGTTTGCATGTTCACCCCGTGCCTGCGTGGGTTTTCTCCGGGTAGTCAGGTTTCCTCCAACATCCCACAAACATGCCTGGTAGGTTAATCGAAGACTCTAAATTGCCCGTAGGTGTGAATGTGAGTGCGGATGGTATTTGTCTCTATGTGCCCTGCGATTGGCTGGCGACCAGTTCAGGGTGTATCCCGCCTCTCGCCCAGACTCAGCTGGGATAGGCTCCAGCACGCCCGTGACCATAATGAAGATGAAGATGAATGAAAAGTATACTTAAACAATGATTCAATTAAAATGTATTGCACATAAAAGTTAAATAACAATTGTACTGAAATAAATGTTTTAAAAAAAAAACAGTTCCTAATGATTAAATGCAAACGTATTGTACTGTATTCAAAAATGTACTTTGCTGGATTAAAAAAAGGTTTGACAAGATGTATGCACAGTTACACAATAAGCTTCATTCTGATATGTTTGATTGTATTGAATGTTTTAAATGTTTTACATTTTATTTGTATGTAATTCAGTAATTATTTAGCATACCACTAGAGGGAACCTGCGTACCTCTAGTGGTTCTTGTACTACACTTTGAGAATCACTGCTGTAGCATAGTGAAAGAAAGAAAGTTTCCCCTACACTTAGCAAAGGTGAGTACATGGACCACATTTAAAAACAAAAACACACAAGAGTCACTTTGTAGTGTTTTGCATCAACTTAGGTGGCCCTGTAGGCGCCCATTCTTGAGTCCCCCTCTGTACAATTCTACATTCTCATAAATAGGGGTGACAGTAATTGACAGTTTACATTATTCATTTTCTTTGCAATAATACCTGTAATAATCAGGCTAGGACACACTATTGTAACTACAGTATATGGGTAATTTTCATATAATTTGATCAATAACGGTGAAGACATGGCCCACTGAACTTCATTTTGAAAATCAACACATTTTACTGATATGAGTATTTGAATTATTGGCAGTTGTTATCCATCAAGAGGTAATACTGTCATTTTTTTCTAAGAATTATTTTTTTTTAATGCTAAAATATCTTTACCATTAGGTGTCTGAAATGAAATTTAAAGTCTTTCGACATGTTTTCAGAAAATGCTGATAAAATTTTTTGATATATAGGATTTTACTCATTGCTGTATATGCGGCGGCACGGTGGTTGACTGGTTAGAGCGTCTGCCTCACAGTTCTGAGGACCCGTGTTCAAATCCGGCCTTCCCTGTGTTGAGTTTGCATGTTCTCCCCGTGCCTGCGTGGGTTTTCTCCGGGTCGTCAGGTTTCCTCCCACATCCCACAAACATGCCTGGTAGGTTAATTGAAGACTCTAAATTGCCCGTAGGTGTGAATGTGAGTGCGAATGGTTGTTTGTTCGTATGTGCACTGCGATTGGCTGGCGACCGGTTCAGGGTGTATGCCGCCTCTTGCCCGCAGTCAGCTGAGATCAGTGGCAGCACGCCCGCGACCCACGTGAGGAGAAGCGGCTCACAAAATGGATGGATGGACGCTTTTTCCATGAAAACTAACACAAATGCATTTTCGTGCCTTCAGCATTCCTTTTTGATTCGTTTACAAGTGCTCTTTCTTTGTCACTCAAGCTGTCTTTACCATTAAGGCCGCTGAAGAGACCCTCATTATGTTGTTGCAATACATCAGAAGGATCTGTTATCTGAAGTGCCAGAATGTGGCAGCCATTTTGAATTAACACAATAGCAGGCAGCAAAATAAATGGTGTTATTTCTGAGATAGGAGTGAATATGTATGAATTTGTGGAAGTGTCGGAACGATTGCATGTCCTTACCGTTATTACAATTGTGTAAAGGCAGAGTCTAATGGGTTTAATGAGTGGTTCAGCTGATTTATGCGCTTGTATCTGCAGAGTTTGAAGGGCAACATGTAACTTGTGCAACTCTTCAGATTTTTTTTTTTAGCTGTTTCTCTTTACCGTTTACATTTACTCATATAAAACCATCTATCCATCCATTTTCAATAATCAATACAAGAAGGGTGGACTATTGAGACACCCAAAAGCCTTCAGCCAGCATCAAAGCAATAAGTCTGCAGAACTTGATAGCACAAAGGTTTTTAGAATATGTTGACAGTTAGAAAGACATCTTAGTGGCCAGTCAGTTTATTAAGCATAATAATCATTAAAAAAAAAACATTTCGGCAAAAAGTCTCTTACTGGAAAGACCGATAACAAATACTTCCAAGAAGAGTGCAAACCTATGATCTTATTTCAGGGTGGGAAGATTGTACCTGCTTGGGAGCATGCACTCAACCCCCATTACACGTCTAACACCGACCCCCCACCCCCCACCCCCCACCACAAAATACACACTCCCTTTGTCGAATCGACTTAAGATATTTTGGTTCGGTGTTAATGTGCTGTCATGTGTCTGAAATGGCCCAGCTGCTTTCTTTTAGCGTTCATCAATCATTCATTTTACCCAGCATCCATCAGGCAATCCTGGTAATTACTGATCACAGGTCAAGGGGTGGGATCAAGGAAACACACTCATACATATTGCCTGCCGTCTGACCGTGTGTCACGTCATGAATCAGAAACACATTGATACATTAGAGGGTCTGAAACATGCCCTGTATTCACATACTCTAGGTAATACTGCGCCGTTCGGATTGACAAGAAATTCAAATGAGCTCCAAGTTGTGCCAAGAGTTTAATGGAATCTATCACAACAAACCTGGCTGGTTTGCAGACAGTACAATTTACCCTCTTTTAACACTAGACTGGCTAGCACTTGAATATTTTTTGGGATACTGTACATATCTATTGTATATATTTTATCATATATTTTAGTCTCCCAAATTTTGCAATACACTCAACCCTGATTTTCGATAAAAATGATGAGGCTGTACATCAAATGCATTCCCATAATGTTGACACAGTTCTGTGAAGTTCTGCAAAGTTAAAATAATCTTGATCTCAGTAACCAGTGAGGGTGCTATCACAGGCACAAATCCACAAGTCCGTAAATACTTTTGATAAAGTACAAATATTGTGTAAACATTTAATATCACAGCAGAGACTATATTTTATGGTTTTCTGCGACATGTTGTAAAATACAAGCATGATAATTTTTTTAATTTACCCTTTATTTAACCAGGATTGACAAACTAATTCAAAAGAGTGTTCTTGCCAAAACAGCAACAACACAGTTTTAGAGTTACCACAGCAGCTATAAATGCATATAAAATAGTGGACCAATAAAAGCAATGTTTTCTACTGTAGTTGAGAATATAAAGCATTGGAAACTGTTGCAGATAACATTGTCCCCTACAATGTAATTATTGGCTTGTACTGATGAAAAAATTGTGATCGAGAAACTGGTAAAGTGCTGGTCAAATATTGTACTCAGCAAAACATTTTCAAGAAACAATAACACACCACAATAATGCCTCGTTTGTACCAAACGTATTGAATTGACCTTTGACTATGTTTTCGTTCATCCGGTATTGATTATCATTTCAAGTTAAACTAGTTCTTAAACAAGACAGAATAGTGAGATTTTGAAGAAGCTTGGTTGGAAACAATTCTTAATAAGAATGAAATCTGTTCTTCTGTGTTTTCAGTTGGAGTTGGTGATTGCTGGCAGAATGCAACAAGTTCATTTTTACATAAAACTATTAAAATTGACCTTCAAATATAATCTCCTTTTTTTTTTTTTTAACCTGAAGTATGGCGTCTTTCCATTATGAATTACTGCACATACAGGGCCTTAGTAATTTGCAGCCTGCCTCTTCTACCTTCTGAGGTCTGATGAATACCAAGTGTGATGGCATATAACCAAGACCCAGGGCAGCAGAGGAAGTGGAGCATGGAGTAGCTTGGAAACAGAACCAGATTGTTGAGCACTGGGAGGTATTACCCAGCCAGCACCTGGCCTGTATTGGTCCCACCCTTCTGTGAAAGTCAATCTAAAAACGTAACTATGTTAAGCTACTGGCTGGGGTTCTCATTTAATCCAATACAGGTGCCAAAATAATGAAAAATATGTGTTTGGGTCAGTAAGCAATAGCATTACACCTACAATATATACTCATTTGTGGTTTACAGCAGTAATTTACTCACAAGATACACACACACAAATCTCATCAGTAAGCAGTAGTATTACACATATATACTCATTTGTTGTTTACAGTAGTAATTGACTGAAAAATAAAATAAAAAAATGTCTGAGCAATGTAGATCCATGTTTGACCAAGCCAGAGAGCTGTAAATCTCCAGAGGTCTTAGCAGACTGACATAAGACAATTAACATGTGATCACTTTAGCCCCTCGTAAACTAAACTCATATAACAATGGTACCATTGTGTATTACAAATATTTTAACAGAGAATTCATCCTCAATATTCACTGATGACAGAGTGGAATTAGTTGCCGATCTATCCACACCAGCCACTCCCTATTGTGTAAGCAGTCTTAATCCTCCCTTTATATGGCTCGAGTATTAACTCCTGTGAAAAACACTCACACACGTTCTGTCAGCATGCACTGCCATGCGCGCATCAAATGTGCCATACCCTATTTGTTTCCAAGTTTCAATGTGGCATTGGGTAGCTTACAGTAAGTGGGGGACATTAAGTAGAAAACAATGTCCAGAATGCCAGTTTAATCAGAATCTTCGGAGTCAATCAACATTTCCAGTTAAACCAACCCGCCTTTTCCTTAACTATGAATCTAGCTTTTTATGTCTTAAGAAATGGGTTAAAGTACAATATACTGTCAATATAGCATCAAACACCTACACAGGGGGCTGGCAGTTCAGGGAGTCCATATTTCCAATCGCTTAATGTGCAGGGTCGCGCCGGCGAATCTTATTTTTATGCGATGGTCCGGTCTAATCGGGTTCGACTGCATCCCGCAGTGTGCGGCAGGCTAAAGAATCATTGAATTAAATATTCAAGCTGTGCATGATGCTACAGTTGCTTCAACTTTTTTTAAAATCTATTACAGTACATTTGTTAGGTACAGTTCAGTTATATTTAACTTTATATTCAATACATTTGAATTTAATATTTTATGTCTGATGTTTTCAAACATTTACATATTCTCCTGTATTTAAGCTTAGTGTTACTGTTCAAACTGTGCATTATGCTACCAGACAATATTAAATAAACCTCGGAATACAACCTCTGCCTCGATTTTTGGTGAACACTCAGGCCAACTACACTAATGTATTTTAATGTTCGTTATTACGGTGGTACTTGAAGAGAGAGGTTTGAGAACAAGGGTTAGGGTTCGCCCCCGAACGCTAAGTTAATTAACTCCCCGCCAGTCAAAGGATTGGACCTGCAGTGACGCCTCCACCCTGCTGATAGCTGCTACTTGGGAGTTGGAACAGGCAACAGCGACACCCACGGGCAAAGGAACGACACTACAGACAGGGGTTCATAAGACAGTCTGTGATTCGACTGGGAGTCAATATTTTAAGAACTTTAGATGAACGTCACTAGTGACTGTATTGCTGCAAACTTGAATGTCTTACGTCAAATCTGTTGTTAACTGAACCAGATGGAATGTCTCACCCCACGCCACAAATGTCACATGGAAAATAGTAATGTTCTCCACACCACACAACATTTGAAACATTCATTACAGGTATGAAAGAGAATGAACGTGGACCAATGCAGGGTGAGGAAATGGTCTCGTTATCTTAAATCCAATAATTAATATTTTTATTTCACTGGTTTTAAACCGGCGGCACGGTGGACGACAGGTTAGAGCGTCTGCCTCACAGTTATGAGGACCGGGGTTCAATCCCGTCGAATCCACCTGATCCCGGTGTGGACCGGGCCGAACACTCGGGAGCCTGACTCGCCTGCCTCAAACGTGTTCCAGACACGTAAGTCCAACATTGCGGTCTACTAAAAGTACAGATTAGTGCATATTTGGGTTTATATTAATGAGACCAGGAGTCCTCAGCTATACACATTCACTACACGCCCATTCTGCTCATCTCACGTCACAAATCCCTTCCTTCGCCAATGTTCATAGATATCTTGTTTGTCTGTGTTTTATCCTGTAGAAACCCCTTTTTATTATAAACTTTTCTATAAAATTCACCACTTGCATTGATTATATGTGTGTTTGGGTTCGGACCAAAACCGCTAGAAAGTCTAGAAGTTGCTAAAATGTAGCCACCTTCCGATAAGAGACTGATTAAAAAGGTTGTCGTTATTGCGCCTCAAGTTAAACTTGTAAAGATATGACGTGGTGCCCCTCATATCTATCAAATGTCTTGATTTATAACGCTGTAATTTAAAATTACGATAACCCGGAAGTGACGCAGGCGCCGCTTCCAACTCATCGTTTTCTTCTAAATTACGCACAATTTGATGTCCCCCAATAAACGCTTTCTAGTTGTCACCCCTTACTGAAATCCAAGCAAACAATCACTTACGTTTTACAGAAGTGAGAGAGGCAAAGAAGAAAAGGAAACCCAAATATCACAGCGTCACACTAGTTAATCTCCAATCCTCACGCACACAGATACATACAGTAGCCACAGCGAACAACAGATCTTCCTGTAATCAATCAAACAACGTACTTTCGTCTCTGGAACACTACACACATACCTGTACATAAATGTACCAACACAACAGTCATCAGTAGACCGCACAGTCACTCACACAAAGTCGTTTTTGTCCATAAGTTGAAAACACGTCTTGTCAGTCGGATAGTCTTGTCTTCGGTCTCAAATACCTTTATAGCTTTTGTCGTCATTTTGATTGCTGTAAAGCACTTGGTGTCACATTTTAATTTATGAAAGGGGCTATATGAATAAATGTGCTTTGATCATTTGATAGCATTTGAAACAAACATTGTTTCAATCAAGCGGCACGGTGGCTGACTGGTTAGAGCGTCAGCCTCAGAGTTCTGAGGACCTGGGTTCAATCCCAATCAAGTACTTACATTTTCAATTTATCTTTGTTATCCGTCGTCTTTTGTTGTCATGACAACAACAACAACAACAACAAAAAGAACATAAACTACAGCGCAGAGAGATCCAAATACAATGCTAATTCTGTCAATTTGGACTGATTTTGGAGAGGGGGAGAACATCTTTCTAATTCAAAGGGATCTATCAATTATACTTCATAGTTGCATACATTAACTCCATAAGTGTGTATATGAATGTCTGGTGGTGACTGTAAATTAAATAACTAGTCTCAGCGAAGCATTGTTATCAGTGCCAAGTGCGTCTTCATTTCAGAAAAATAAAACGAAACAGCAATGTTGGATGCGTGTGTGTTGTCTGTATATCACCAGTTAAGCGCTGCTCTGTCTTTGTGGCCGCCGGGAGTCGGCCAGAGGTCAGACAAACTGGGTCCCCTACCATCGAGCACCACCATGATTGCAAAACCCCTTTTTTTTTTTCTCCTTTGGACATTTTCTGATCCAATGTCTATCCAATGTCCCTTCTTTCCACAATGGAAGCATCTTTTGCACCCTCCGCATCCCCTCCCATGTTCAGCGCCCATCCTCAACCTCCTCAAATCTGGTTCAGCGTTGCTTTGCTATCCATGAGGCCGTCATCGAGTGCATCCCGCCAAGACCTGGCGGTGTCGGAGAGAAGCGGCTGCTCTTGTTGTGACACTGCAGCAGGCTGCGTGAGAATACAGTACACCATATGAAATGCTCAGATTTTCAGGAATTAAAAGTTTTCTTTACCGTAATTCTTTGTTTGGAGGGCAACAGGTCTGTTTGGATCCTGAGGTGATCGCCAACATCCAGAGCCCTGGCAGCCCCCTGTCCTTCAATTCTTTGGGTGGAGGCAGGACTCGTGCGTTGGTCCTTGATGATCAATTACTCCCCGGGTCCCCTGGATCGGCGACCAGTCCTAAGATCACACTTCTGACACCAACTGTTTTGGCAATTTTTTTCTGACAGAATAAGTGAGGAAGCAATCTTGTCTTTGTGGGTTTTTATTACAAGCAAAAAAGAAAAGTCTTTGCAAAGAGAGGAAAAGGTACCAGTCTTACTTTAGTAAAATCCAAACGAACAATTACCTCGGTTATACAGAAGTGAGTGAAAAAAAAACCTTCATTACATCGAAGTGAGAGAGACAGAGAAAGAAAACAAAATAATTATCTTCATAATTTTGGGGTGCTATAGGTTTTGTACATCTGAGAAAGCAGGTGAATGTCACGCTGTATTGCCAAAAGTATTCACTCACCTGCCTTGACTCACATATGAACTTAGCTGACTTCCAATTTCTAATCCATAGGGTTCAATATGACGTCGGTTCACCCTTTCCAGCTACAACAGCTTCAAATCTTCTGGGAAGGCTGCCCACAAGGTTCACAAGTGTATTTATAGGAATTTTTGAACATTCTTCCAGAAGTGCCTTTGTGGGGTCACACACTGATGTTGGATGAGAAGGCCTGGCTCTCAGTCTTCGCTCTAATTCATCCCAAAGGTGTTCTATTGGGTTGCAGGCCAGTCAAGTTCATCGACACCGAAATCTCCCATGTCTTTATGGTCCTTGCTTTGTGCACTGGTGCACAGCCATGTTAGAAATAGAAGAACTGTTCCCACAAAGTTGGGAGCATGGAATTGTCCAAAATATTGTCACCTTAGTTCCAGTTAAAGGAACTCAGCATACCAAGAGCTTTTGGACATTTGATTGCTCCCAACTTTGTGGCAACAGTTTGGGAATGGCCCCTTCCTGTTCCAACATGAAATCAGAATCAGAATCAGAATCATCTTTATTTGCCAAGTATGTCCAAAACACACAAGGAATTTGTCTCCGGTAGTTGGAGCCGCTCTAGTACAACAGACAGTCAATTTACAGAACACTTTGGAGACATAAAGACATTGACAAAAAACAACAACAAACAACAATTGTGCAAAAAGATGCAGAGTCCTCAGTTCGAATGGCTAATATCGCAATAGTCCGGTGCAATGACCATTGTGCAAAGGGCACTGAGACTTCAAGGAGTGTATGCGGTTTAAAGTGACGAGTAGTGCGATAATCTGGGACAATGGTTGTGCAAATGTTACAGATACTCCTCAATCAGTGTGCAAATGGAGCAGATGCTACTCTGGCATGAGTGGCCACTATATGCAAATAGTGCAGCACGGCGAGACAACTACAGTGAGTGCACGAGTAATACATAATACAGAAATGTGACAACGAACTCAAGTCAAAAAATTGCCAGCTTGTTGTAATGGAATTGTAAGTTAGCTGTTTAAGAAGTTGATTGCAAGAGGGAAGAAGCCGTTGGAATGTCTACTAGTTCTAGTTTGCATTGATCGGTAGCGCCTACCTGAGGGAAGGAGCTGGAAGAGCTGGTGACCGGGGTGGGGAGGGTCCGAGAGGATTTTGCACGCCCTTGTCTTAGTTCTGGCACCGTGCAAGTCCTCAAGGGTGGGTAGGGGGGTACCGACAATCCTTTCAGCAGTTTTGATTGTCCGTTGCAGTCGGAGTTTGTCCTTTTTTGTAGCAGCACCAAACCAGACTGTGATGGAAGAACACAGGACTGATTCGATGACCGCTGTGTAGAACTGTCTCAGCAGCTCCGGTGGCAGGCCATGCTTTCTCAGAAGCCGCAGGAAGTACATCCTCTGCTGGGCCTTTTTGAGGACGGAGTTGATGTTGGTCGCCCACTTCAGGTCCTGGGAGATTGTAATTCCCAGGAACTTGAAGGTCTCGACGGTTGACACAAGGCAGCTGGACAACGTGAGGGGCAGCTGTGGCGAAGGATGCCTCCTGAAGTCCACGATCATCTCTACAGTCTTGAGCGTGTTCAGCTCCAGGTTGTGTCGGCCGCACCACAGCTCCAGCCGCTCCGCTTCCTGTCGATATGCAGACTCGTCACCGTCCTTGATGAGGCCGATGACAGTGGTGTCATCTGCAAACTTCAGGAGTTTGACAGTCGGGTTCGCTGAGGTGCAGCCGTTCGTGTAGAGAGAGAAGAGCAGCGGAGAGAGGACACAACCAATGTAACACAACCAAAGTGCACCAATGTACAAAGCAAGGTCCATAAAGACATGGATGAGAGATTTTCGTCTGGATGAACTTGACTGGTCTGCAGAGAGTCCTGACACCAACCTGATAGAACATCTTTGGGATGAATTAGAGTGCAGAGAGAGAGCCAGGCCTTCTCATCCAACATCAGTGTGTGACCTCACAAACGTGCTTCAAGAATTGTCCAAAATTCCCTACACACACCTTTTCAGAAGAATTAAAGCTGTTATAGTTGTAAAAGGTGGACCAATGTCATATTAAACCCTATTGATTAAGAAGAGGATGTCACTTCAGATCATATGTGATTCACAGCAGGTGCGTGAATATTTTTGGCAATATAGTGTATGTGATTACTTTGCTTGAGCAAGTGATGAAGCATCTCCCGGCCAAAAGCCTAACGTCGCCTAATGTCCCAAAACTGCGATCTATGGTCAAAAACATGTATGTGAACAGCTCTATTTCCTCTGCCTCACATCTGGTTCAAATCCCGGCCCGTCTGTGTGGCGTTAGCATGTTCTCCCCGTGCCTGTGTGGGTTTTCTCCAAGTACTGCGGTTTCCTTCCACAACCCAAAAACATGCATGGTAGGTTAATTGAAGACTCTAAATTGCCTGTCGATGTGAATGTGAGTTTAAATAGTTGTTTGTTTATATGTGCCCTGCGATTGGCTGGCGAACAGTTGAGGGTGTACCCCGCCTCTCGCCCAAAGATAGCTGGGATAGTTTCCAGCACGCCCGCAACCCTGATGAGGATAAGCGGAACGGAAGATGATTGAATGAATGAACTTTGTACTGTATTGGGTGTTTTATTGTCATGATCTGTGCACTGCAGTTCCTTTTTTTGGAACTTGGGTGACGGTTTGTGCCTCGCTTTCCCCTCTCTCTCTCTCTCTCTCTCTCTCTCTCGCTCTCTCTCTCGCTGTTGGATTTATCTTACCCAACATTATAAAAAATAGACACAAAAGGAATGAAGACACTGGTTTCTTTTTCTCATGAGGAGGGCGTATGGGAGATTGTTCAGATCACAGCCTCTCAACACGCTCTAAACAATCCCCCCCCTCGCTCCTGCATTTATTTGAAATAGGAGGGATTTACAAATCATAATGTTCTAAGCAATAAGACACAACACAAAATATTTGATAATAAGAGGGTTTTTCCCAGACATAGTATTCTAAACAATAAGACACGACACATAATATTTGATAACAAGAGGGTTTTTCCCAGACATAGTATTCTAAGCAATAAGACACAACACAAAATATTGGACCAACACTTGTCCCGATCCGACCACATCCGATCACGTCCTTGGTCCAGGCGCCCTTCCATTGGATGATGCTGAGTCATCTTTTCGAAGGCGAGACATCTAAAATCGTCCATAATACTAATGCAAGCTAAGCAAATAAATGATAACTACAATTTATCTAACATTTCCCTCCTGTTTATCATGTATTTGCACAAATTCTCATATCATCTTACAGTCACTTCATTTCGATTTTTAACTGTAGAATCATTTTTATGAAACAAATACATTTACACTCAGAGTAAACTTGTCATATATGAATGTTGTAGTTTAAACATCGTAATCATCTGTATCAGGAAACAAATCAGTTAAAGCAAAATCATCATTATCATCATACAGTAATGGATACATCAGCTCCATACGATTTCTCCATGGGGGTTATGGCTGTGGTGATTAATTTACTGATTAATGCCCGAATGCATGGGATACAACAACATCCACATAATGTCAGAATGGCTGCAAAAACAGCAATTGATATCAATATTGGTGAAATTAGGGTTTTATATTTACCAAAAACGTCCATCCAGCTGTCCCACAAAGAGTGTTGATTGAGGGTCCGTAGACCATCGATGGCTCTGGTCAAGCTGCCATCTGAAGCAGTATTGTTTGTTCTCCAAACATACCGCAAACACCTCCCTCTCTTGCGAGGAGCATGTCGACAGCTATACGGTCTTGGAACATCCTTGAGCTGCTCGTGCACAGCTTCCAACCCACTCTGAGTCCAATTTCCTCATCTCTGTACATTGAAGTGGATGTAGTTTATCCCATCAACATTTTTATTAATCGTACACCACCAGCATATGAAAGACTCAAATCCTCCTGCAACTTGGTCAGCTAATTTGTATTGATTCGGCACCCCACGAGGAACACCTATGGCATCGATGTATGTTGGATTATTTTGCCCCTGCCAGGACAAATCTCTTTTTTGTATATGTTCTAGATTGGACAAAAACATTAGTGCCCTTTCCATTAAATCTTGAACAGGCATAGGGTATACTGACACATGCAATATCAAAGTAATAATAGCGCATAATCCAGATATATCTTTAGGTAATCAAACAGTCTATCATCTCCGCACCACCACCAGATGTCTCTCCGTGATACTGGCACAAAATTTGGTCCGACTTTTAAGATTACTTTACACTGTGTGTCGTTCAGTGGTCCTAATTTTTTCCCTTTACTAATCATGTTTATACAAGTGAAATTATTTGGTGCTACTAAAGTAGAAAACATCGGTTTGTGTTTATCTGCTTCTGTTACGGGATATATAGGATCCCATGATTTACACCTGTTAGTTGGTACAGTAGCGCTCATGAATGGAATAATACAATCTTGGGATAATTGTGCCGGAACTATGCGCAACAAAGGCCTGGGACCCATGCAAACTACACAATCTTTTCTCGTTACATTTGCTGCTTGTTCCACCAATAGTAACCAATTCTTATTTTGTCCTGAAACTCCTGTGACAACAAGGAACCAATCATCAGTAGTTATGTTGTTAACCATTAAAATTTGTCCACCTTTATTTGAAGTTTTTAATGGCATTTTTGGTTTAACATGGCTCCCATAACACAATGCTACTTGGAAGTGGGGATCTTTTCCGCCAGTATATGCCCACAAGCTCACTATCAAACACATTGGGTGATTTGATTCGTATTTCAATATTAAACTATGGACCGTTTTGCTTAGGTTAAACTTCTTTCTATGTTCTTTTGCTGTTCTTTTTGACCAACTGGATCAATCATAACCTGTTTCACCAATGAGGTGTTCCCATCCAAAGCCTATAGTTGCATAGCAGTCATATCCAAATCCCCAATTTTGCCCATTCTCTTGAGCATCATTGGTGAGAGCCGCATATGGAATTATGATTAAAGCAGCTTGATTTTGGGGGGCACAAAATATTAAACCTTTTTGCCGCGTTTGGAGGCCATGCCCACAATTTTGATCATCAGCTGTACTCCTTTTGACACGAGTTAATGATTCAAAATTTTTTATTATTGGGTTTGTCATATTGGTCCAGTTGGTAGGTGATTTTCTATCTAAAAAATGGGTTTTATCATTGAGGGTGGGACGTCCCATGTACCACAAAAACAAAACCAACATCATAGTAGCCAAAGTTGCTACGTAACAACTTAGCGAATCTCATAACCAACGTGGGTGTGCCTTTCTGCTGAGTTCTCACTAAAAGGCTTGGTGTCTTTTTTCTTCACTGACCAGCAAGCGTTTTCAGAATCTACACATCTGCTCCCGCTCCGTTATCAGACTTTTGCTCACCTTCCCTATTTGAGTACTCAGCTGAAATGACTCTTTTACAGTGTGTTAAATGAACCCACGTGTTTCTTTCTGCTATTTTTTTTTAGGGCTGTAAAGTGTCAATCTATCTGTGCCACCATCCCTCCGGTTGAGACATGTGACACAGCATGGCTCAATATAGCAGCCCATTTTGAATAGGCTTTTTTTTTTCTTTTTTTTTTCTCTCTGTGCTAATATAAATTTCATTTTGTAGTTTTGCACTTTGTTTTTCACAATAATTACGGTCTTGTTGTGGAATACTCATATTGGCTATCAGTAGAGATTGTACCATCTTTATGTATCATTAGTTTGCATGCCTCGGTTAATGCTACTAATTCAGCAGCTTGTTCAGCCAATTCCTGTCAATCATGCTGCGTGCCTTCATCAAGTAAGGGTATTAGTGTGGCTGGATTTAAGGTTGTGCATCGCTCAACAGTCAAATGTGGTTGTGACAGCAAGATGGCAATGCAAGATAAATGTCTTGCCGGTGATAAAAACGCCATATTGGTTTGCAATAGGAGAGCAGACACTGTATGTGGGACCTTAAGGGTGAACTGCTCTCTAGTTGAAAAATAAGCTATTGGTCTTAGCTTATCACCGTATTGTTGTGTAAGTACGGAGGTCATGCAATAGCTTTTACAATCTACCATTTGAATGAATGTTTTATCATTAAATTTGGAAGGCCTAGCGCAGCACTGGACACCAAATGTTGTTTAATGTCACAGAAGGCCTTTTCTGCCTCTGTACTCCATTAAACAGGTGATGTAATTTTAAGGTTGTTTTCATACATTAATTTTGACAATGGTGCAACAATTTCTGCATAGTTTGGAATCCATGCTCTACAATAATTTGTCAAACCTAAAAATGATTATTATGTTTCTTCATCTGTGGTTTAGGATTTTTTAAGACTATAGCTTTCCTGTCTTCTAATATAGTCTTTCCTCCTATACTTAAATTATGGCCTAGATATTTGACTTGCCTTTTACATCATTGCAATTAATTTTTGTTAACTTTATGTCCCTCTTCTGTTAGATGATGCAGCAAGGCCAATGAATCCTTGCATGTCTCTCCATCTGTAGATGCCAGAAGACATGCGTGTTGTCATAACTTGTGAATAAATAGTTGGACTTTCACAGTAACCTTGCGGTAATCTCGTAAATGTGTATATATATATTTTTTTTCAAATGTAAATGCAAACCAAAATTGACTGTTATTTTCTATTGGTACTGAAAAGAATGCACTACTTATGTCCACTACTGTAAACACAGTAGCGTCTGGTCTTAATGAATTTAACAATGTGCGTGGGATTGGTACGCATGCTGCTCTCTGTATTACTGCAGCTCATCACATTCTTTTTTATCTTCCATTTTTGTGATAAGCTGCAAGGCTGCAGACAAACAGGCTTTCCCATGTTTAACGGTGGTTTGTCTGGGATATCGATTGTGTAATAGAATGTACTTTCTCTGTTTTCCAGTGTTACATAGAGGTCCTCTCTTTTTAATTTATGTTTAATTCATGTTTGAGTACAAGTCCTAGTTGGAATAAGCCATCTCTTCCCAACACATTCACAGGGCACTCCGGGACTTCGAAAATGGGCATTCTACAAGTTCTCCCCTGTGGCTCTCTAATGCTCCTGTATCACAAAGAAATTTCATTTCTTTCCCATTTACTGACAAGGTTATTTCAGGTTTTTCAGTGTCCAAACTCAGAATGTCCTGTAAATTGAAATCCACCTCCTCATTCTCTGTAATGTTTACACAAGAGGATTTGTTGAGTTGGGAAGCAGGCTGGCCTAGTCATGCGGTAGTTTGTCCGTATTCTCTTTTATTTTTATTTTTTTATTTTTTAGGGCAGTCACGTGCAATGTGGCCTTTGTTTCCACAGCACCAACAGATGGTATTATCATAATAATTTCGATTTCTACCATATCTTACTCTCCCACGGTCTCTGCCGCGTCCTCTAAAATTATCTCTCTCTCTGCCTTGATAGTATATTTCTGCTTCTTCGTCGAGGAAGACATCTATCTTCTCTTTTTGTTTTTTTTTGTCTAACACTCTTTCTGCGTGGAGGGCGTGGAGGGCAACTGGCCCTCCAGAGGGCCAGTTGCTAGGTTTATCCAATGTTTATCTACCCATCTGTTAATGTGTTCTTTCGAATTCGCATGTAAAGCATTTTTTAACTGTTGTTGATAAGGTGTGATGCCGGCTACGGCCTTTTTCACATCCTCATTAGTCCAGGTCCTATAGACCAAAATAGTTTCTTTCTGGTCCTCTTGTATATTTGGATTTGCCCCTTCAATCATCGGAAATAAATCCATGTCTCCCTCGTCTGAGGTTATATTTGTTATTTTGGGAGTGGGAGAAAATGTTTCTCCCATAGTTTTAGACCAATTCATTTGTTCCCCTCCCGATCGTAAAATTCGTTGTGTTTGTGCCTCTTGAGTTGGAGGATTTTCATGAGGTGGCAAAACCAGGTACAAGGGTGCTGATGCTTTTGTTTCCTTATTTTTTTTACAACTTTCTTCAATTATCTTTTTCTCGCTAATTCTTATTATTGGTCCTGTCTCGTCATCTTCCTGTCTTTGAAACAACATATTTTTATGTTTACCTTCCTGCTCTTTTTGTTCATTTGTTAAGTGTTTCTTATTCTCCCTTCCTTTTTCTCTTTTAGACGCCATGTTTAACCAGAAGAGTAAGTCGTCAAATCCATCTTTTTGTATTTGTGATATATCATTTTTGTGTCGACACTTTATTTCGTTTTGAAGTTGAACTATTTTTTGCGAATTTAGCTGGCCAGCGAAACCGTATTTGGTTATCCACGTGTTTAAATGTTCTATTTTGGAATGGTTTTGTAGTTGAACATATTTCCAATCTTTACACGTTAGGTCTATTTTTTGATCCGGTTTACTGTTATTTATTCCCATTTTTGTGAATTTGGAAGTCAGTTCATTTGCACCTAGAGTGACCTAAATACTGACTTTATTCAAAAATGACAGGGTGACAATAAATGTCTGAGTTCTGGCAATTCTCAAGCTTCTACCCCAATTGGGGCGGACAATTCTTGCCTTTGCTTCCAAACCCAGTTGTCACTTACAATCCAGTCTTATACATTCATACTTTTACACATACACACGATATTAATAACGTTTTTATAAACACACGAAAACACGGAAACACAGAAACACAGAAATACGGAATTTAAGTACGTACAGGACCCCGCTGTCCTCACGGAATTTATCGGATTCCGGCGTCCATCTTGACCACTTGCCAGTGACTAGTATTACACAAGGTTTATTCTGCCGCAGACTTCTTCGTCGCGCAATTCACTCACTCTTTAATCCTTTTTTCCTAAATTTAAAAAAAAAAATTTAACTCACCACTCGTCTTCAATCCTGTGGATTGTCGTCAACCTTCAGATCCCAGTTGAGGAGAACGAAGACCAGTCCCGTAAAGGGTCTTACTTGCCGTGGCCACGGTCTCTTAACTGGAAGTCGGCTCCACAACTGGAATCCTCGGGTGTGTTGACATCCGGCTCGAAGGACCAATTTAATGTTGGATTTATCTTACCCAACATTATAAAAAATAGACACAAAAGGAATGAAGACACTGGTTTCTTTTTCTCATGAGGAGGGCGTATGGGAGATTGTTCAGATCACAGCCTCTCAACACGCTCTAAACAATCCCCCCCTCGCGCCTGCATTTATTTGAAATAGGAGGGATTTACAAATCATAATGTTCTAAGCAATAAGACACAACACAAAATATTTGATAATAAGAGGGTTTTTCCCAGACATAGTATTCTAAACAATAAGACACGACACATAATATTTGATAATAAGAGGGTTTTTCCCAGACATAGTATTCTAAGCAATAAGACACAACACAAAATATTGGACCAACACTTGTCCCGACCCGACCACATCCGATCACGTCCTTGGTCCAGGCGCCCTTCCATCGGATGATGCTGAGTCATCTTTTCGAAGGTGAGACATCTAAAATCGTCCATAATACTAATGCAAGCTAAGCAAATAAATGATAACTTCTACAATTTATCTAACACTCGCTCCCACCTCGCCCATGCATCTGTTCCACTCATCACTGCCTGTATTTAAGCCTGGGTGACCCAGGGATCTGGCGCCAGAGCATTCGCACTCGTTTGTGTGTTATTTGATTATCTGGCTACCCGCACCTGTACTCATCCACTTGTGTTCTCCTCTGCTTCCAGTGTTCCCTGTCTCCCGCTTCGCTGCTTGCTTCAACCACGCCGTCATGCTCTTCCACCTACTCACACTCGCGCCTCCTGCATGTTCCTTGTTTCTACGGACCACTATCATTGGATATACAAACCCTGAGCTACTCCAAAATAAGTCGTTCTCATCTACTCCCTCCGCCTCAGTCTGCTTTTGTGTCCAGTCCAATTACATACGATTACATATCGTGACAGAATATTCTGGACAACATGGACCCAACAACACCAGAAGCGTTGAGGCAAGCGCTCGCCCACATAGGCTGTAGAAGTCTCGCCACGCTGCACTATTTGCATATCTGTTGTTGACCAATACTGGCAACTCATGCCAGAGTAGCATCTGCTCCATTTGCACACTGACTGTGGAGTATCTGCAACATTTGCACAATCAACATTGTCCCAGATTATCGCGCTACTCGTCACTTTAAACTGCATGCACTCCTTGAAGACAGGACAAAGCTCTCCGCGAGATCATAGACTCATTAAATACCCTCACACGTCAAGTATCTCTCCTGTCCTCCCAGATGCACTCCAGCAAGCCCCACCTCAGCAATCCTCCCGTGAGTATTCCTGCCGAGCCCGCAGCCTCCGACCAACCACTCCTCCCGGACAAAGAGCTTCACATTCCTCCTCCCGAACCTTACTCTGGGGTCGTAGCTTCAATTCCTATTAAACCGTTCACTAGTATTCGATCTGCAACCGTTGAGTTATCCCACTGACAAATCCAAAATAGCTTGCACTCTTAACCTCCTGCGCGGAAGAGCTGCCAAATGGGCTACTGTGCTTTGGCATAACTCTTCTCCTGTACTCGCATCATTCAACTCATTTTCGGCCGAGTTTAAGAAGGACTTCAACCACCCCGTTAAGGGTAGGGAAGCCACTTGGTGCCTCCTAGCCCTCACTCAGGGTCTGAGTTCTGTGGCTTCTTACTCAATAGATTTTAGGATTCTAGTGGGTGAATGTGGTTGGGATGACGCCGCGTTAAAAGGGATTTTTGGTAAAGGACTGTCTGAGCAGCTCAAAGACGAGCTCGCACCCAGGGACGAGTCCACCTCACGTGAGGAATTAATCTCTCTAGCTATCAAACTAGACAAGATAGAGCTAGAGAAAAAGGGGTTAGAAGGCGCAGTATAGCATCATCCGCGGGCACAGTGCCTCAAGCGACTCCGCTGCGCACTGAAACCCCTGCAGCCTCCTCTTCACCCCCAAATGGACTGGAAGAGCCCATGCCACGAGGGAAGAATTTTTAAGACTCCCTGGAACGTCAGCGCCACTGCAGTCAAGGGTTATGTATTTATTGTGGACAGCCAGGTCACTTCATCGCCACCTGCTCTATAAAACCAAAAGACAGGGCTCACCACGAACCAAGAGCGCTGTGGTGACTCAAACCAACACCTCTCCCTGCTCTCCCTCCCGTATGACCATTCCCTCGTGTATCCTTGGTCCCGGTTGCAATACCCCTGTTACAGCCCTCATCGACTCCGGCATGGATGACAACTTTATTCATGAGGGCTTGGCGTGTCAGCTCCAGCTTTCCCTCAAACCCCTCCCATTGCCTAAAAAGGTTACGGCCCTGGATGGGCGACTCATCTCCCCTGTCACCCAACAAACGGCACCGTTCACCCTGCTCATCTCAGGAAATTACCGTGAAACCCCCGAGCTGTTTGTCATTCCCTCCCTGGAGACACCACTAGTCCTTCGTATCCCCTGGCTCAAGAAACACAACCCCGTCATCAATTGGACCCACCTGTCTATCACTGGTTGGACTCCCCTCTGCCACTCTCACTGTCTTCCCTCGGCTTCTCCAGCAACCCTCACCCACCAGTAACTCCAATCAATCTCTCCCGGCTCCCAGAAGAATATCACGACCTCTCCCCGGTGTTCAGTAAGGATCTTGCCATCCCCCCGCCCCCACCGCCTCTATGACTGCGCCATTGACCTCCTGCCTGGAGCCCCTCTCGCCTCCAGCCGCCTATTTAACCTTTCCCGTCAAGAAAAGGAATCTATGGAAAATTATATCTACGACTCCCTTTCCTCCGGACTCATCGGGCCCTCTTCTTCCCTCCTGGGGACAGGATTCTTTTGCATCGAAAAGAAAGATACCACTCCCGGAAGATACCCGCATTGACTTCCTTCCTTGGACATTACAGTAAAGAACAAAGCCACGCTGCACCCTCATTGACCACTCATTTGAACCCCTCTGCGACGCTCAAATATTCACCAAGTTGGACCTGCGCAACGCATATCATCTCATCCGCATAAAAGAGGTGGACGCCCCTTGGGCACTTTGAATACCTAGTCATGCCTTTTGAGTTAACCAACGCCCCCGCAGTCTTTCAAACCTTCATCAACGACATCCTCCGTGATATGCTTAACAGGTTTGTCTTTGTCTATTTAGACAACATCCTCATCTTCTCCCGTTCTCCCAAAGAACATCGCCAACATGTCCACCAAGTCCTTCAGCACCTACTTGAAAACCGCCTCTTTGTGAAACTTGAAAAATGTTAATTCCACCTCTCCATTGTACACTTCCTGGGATATATCATTGCCAAAGGACAACCACAATCGGACCCGGCTAAAATCCAAGCAGTCGTTAACTGGCCCATTCCCTCCACCCACAAAGAACTGCAACGTTTCCTGGGTTTTGCCAACGTCTACGATAGTGGCCGTTCCCCTCACCTGTCTCACCTCCAGCTTTCCATTTCAGTGGACCCTGGCAGCATCTCAAGCCTTCGAATGCCTGAAGGAGCTTTTCACCAGTGCCCCCATCCTGAGACACCCCGACCCCTCCCTCCAGATTGATGCCTCTGACACTCGAGCTGGGGCTGTCCTCTCCCAGCGGTACCCAGAATCCCAAAAATTACATCCCTGTGCCTTCTTTTCCCGTTGCCTTTCCCCATCTGAAAGGAATTATGACCCCGTCTAAAACCCTGGCAAGCTCGTTGAGCCCTAGTCGTTTCAACTTTAGCCTCTCCTTCCGCCCTGGTTCTCGTAATGGAAAGCTGGACGCCCTCGCTCGCATTTATTGACCCCCCTCCAACTCGGTGGAACCGGACTGCCATGTGGGAGATCTAACAAGTTGTTAAGAAGGCTCAGAGAACCTAACCCGATCCCAAAACCGGACCACCGGACCGTCTCTTAGTGCCCAATTCTGCCCACTGAGAAATACTTCAGCGCGCCCATAAGTCCAAACTAACCTGTCATCCCGGAATTAATTGAACTGTTCAATTAATTGAACAACACTTCTGGTGGCCCAGTCTAGCTAAAAACACCTGAGAGTTCATCCTAGCCTGCTCCATCCGGCTATAGTGTCCGAGGTAAGGCCTCGCATAAACCCCCAGCTGGTCTGCTGCGCTCCTTCCCCATTCCGAGCCGCCCTTGGTCTCACATTTCCTTGGACTTCATTACCGGCCTAACCCCCCCCCCCCCCCCCCCCCCCCCCCCCGAAGGTAACACCATCATCCTTACCATCATAGATCGTTTCTCCAAGTGTGTCCATTATGTACCCCTTCCCAAGTTGCCCTCTGCCTTTGCGATGGCTAACCTTCTAGTCCTTCATATGTTCAGACTTCACTGCATCCATATTGACATTGTCTCAGACCGAGATCCTCGGTTCTCCTCCCAGGTTTGGAAAGAGTTCTGCAAGGCGGTGGGCGCAGCAACCAGTCTGTCTTCCGGCTACCACCCCCAATCCAACGGCCAGACGGAGCGGGCGAATCAAAACCTGGAGTCTGCTTTTTGCTGCATTGCTGCATGCAATCCCGCCTCCTGGAGCACCCCGTGGGTTGAATATGACCACAACTCCCTCACCAGCTCCGCCACAGGTATGTCTGCCTTCATGGCATACTACGGTTTCCAATCTCCTCTGTTTAAGGAACAGGAGCACATGGTGGCAGTTCCTTTGGTGAGGGAGCACCTACAACAAGTCCAATCGATGTGGAAGGACGTCAGGGCTGCTTTAGTTCGTTCTGCCTAAAGAAACAAGCGGCTGGCAGATCTTCACCGCTCTCCCATGCCGGTATACAAGGTGGGTCAGATGGTTTGGCTCTCCTCCCGTGACCTCCCTCCAAACCGAATCCCGTAAGCTCACACCACGCTTCATTGGTCCCTTTCCTATCACTAAACTCATCAATTCCACCTCTGTACAGTTGAAGCTTCCCCAATCTCTCAAGATCCAGCCAACATTTCATGGAACTCTGCTCAAGCCTGTCTCCACCAGTACCCCCGCGTCATCGACCACCATCCTGCTTTCACGGTGTCGCGCATCCTTGATGTGAGGGCCCGGGGCAGGGGCTTTCAGCTCATGGTTGACTGGGAGAGATATGGTCCAGTGAGCGTGCCTGGATTTCTCGCAAGCTTATATTAGATGACTCGTTAATTAGGGATTTTTATGCGCCTCACTCCCCCCCTCTCTCTCTCCAGCAATCACCACCTCCTCGCAAGCATACCTGTTCCCAATCAGCACTCATCACTAGCTGTATTTAAGCCTGCCTGACCCAGAGATCCGGCGCCAGAGTATTCGCACTCATTTGTGGTACACAGGCCGACTCTCGTGATTCCAGCTCTTGTGTCTAAGTTGATTAGACTTCACTGCCCACTCCAACCACGCCGTCAAGCTCTTCCACCTCCTCATGCTCCCGCCTTCTGCACGTTCCTTGTTCCTACGGACCACTATCATGCCTTGGATATATAATCCCTGAGCTACTCCCTTTGCCTCAGTCTGCTTTTGGGTCCGAGATGGAAGATGAGGTGGAACATAAAAACATAAAAGTAGAGAGAGAGCAAGTGTTATTTTTACAGCTCTAGTGTGTGCATTAGAGGATTGAAACAAAACAGAAATATAAATAATTGAAGAGAAGGTAAAACAATTAAGAGGAAATTGAGGAAAGGAAAGATTGACAGATTAATTGAACAGAAAAGCAGAGGCAAGTGGATTTAAGAAAAGAAAAGATAAAGGCAATGTCATGGTCTGTGTTTTGGTTTTCTGTCATGAACATGGTTAGGGCGACGGCGAGGAACGCAAGGCAAGAACATGGTGGACCCTATTGCAGGGAAGCAGGGAGGCAAGGCAGGAGTGCGGGAATCTCAAAATAATAATATTTAATCACAATGATAAAACAACAGGCGACTATGACAAAAACAACTGGCGACTATGACAAAAACAACAGGCGACTATGACAAAAACAACTGGCGACTATGACAAAAACAACTGCCGACTATGACATGGCAAGACATGTGACAACGACAATGAACCGACGAGAACTGAAAGAAACCAGGGAACTAAATACAAACAAATTGACGAGACAACGAGGAACACCTGGACAAGACGAGTGGCTAGAGAGAGCTGATTGGTCAACACAAAGTAGACGAGAACAGGTGGACACAACAACCTAATGAGCACACGACAAACATGGAACACAGGAAAACATGGAACAAAACTAAACAACCCAAACCAAAACACAGACCCCTACAGAGGATGACTTATTCCGGCGCCGCTCGTCCAGCGGCCGCCACCTGACCCTGCTATGGCGGCGCTCGTCCAGCGGCCGCCACCCGTCCTTGCTCCGGCGGCGCTCGTCCAGCGGCCGCCACCTGACCCTGCTCCAGCGGCGCTCGTCCAGCGGCCGCCACCTGACCCTACTCCGGCGGCGCTCGTCCAGCGGCCGCCACCCGTCCTTGCTCCGGCGGCGCTCGTCCAGCGGCCGCCACCTGACCCTACTCCGGCGGCGCTCGTCCAGCGGCCGCCACCTGACCCTGCTCCAACGGCGCTCGTCCAGCGGCCGCCACCCGTCCTTGCTCCGGCGGCGCTCGTCCAGCGGCCGCCATCCGACCATGTTCTTGCCTTGCGTTCCTCGCCGTCGCCCTAACCATGTTCATGACAGAAAACCAAAACACAGACCATGACAGGCAAATGCAGGAGGAGGACAGCAAAGACCGCAAAGAGGGGGAAAAAAGGTTAGGGTAAGTAGGGATATTGAAGGTTTTATATATATATATATCCATCCATCCATTTTCCGAGCCGCTTCTCCTCACTAGGGTCGCGTGCGTGCTGGAGCCTATCCCAGCTGTCATCGGGCAGGAGGCGGGGTACACCCTGAACTGGTTGCCAGCCAATCGCAGGGCACATAGGAACAAACACCCATTCGCACTCACAGTCATGCCTACGGGCAATTTAGAGTCTCCAATTCATGCATGTTTTTGGGATGTGGGAGGAAACCGGAGTGCCCGGAGAAAACCCACGCAGGCACGGGGAGAACATGCAAACTCCACACAGGCGGGGCCAGGGATTGAACCCAGGTCCTCAGAACTGTGAGGCTGACGCTCTAACCAGTCGGCCACCGTGCCGCTATATATATATATATATATATATTTAAAAACAAAAAAGAATAATTTGGTTTGTTCTGTTGGAAAATATTGAGAATTTGCAGTTGTAGGATAAGGAAATGATAGGAATATTTTTCCTCCTATTTAAATGATCATAATGTAAATTGGTTTAATTTCTAAAAAAATTAATTATGAGTTGAATCAGATAACCGTGTTGTGTACATGAATAAAATTCAATGAGAATAACACCTAGTTAAAAGATTTACATCAACTGTAGGTATTCATTCAATCGTTTACTGTTCTACAGATTTTGGTAAGTTTTAATGTTTAGTCTTCAATGCTATCATAACATGCAACAACACTAATGTGTTAACAAGAGAAATTGGTCCAGACTAACCACCACCAGGTGTGAACTAGTTGTTTTAATGCAAATTAAAGCCAGGAACAAATTGTATTTGTAGTTTTAAAATTTGGCAGACCATTTAAATTCAGGAGTTGTTGTGAGATGCATGGTATTTTGTACTATCCATCCATCCATCCATTCTCCTCACTCAGGTCGCCGGCGTGCTGGAGCCTATCCCAGCTGTCATCGGGCAGGAGGCGGGGTACACCCTGAACTGGTTGCCAGCCAATCGCAGGGCACATAGGAACAAACAACCATTCGCACTCACAGTCATGCCTACGGGCAATTTAGAGTCCCCAATTCATGCATGTTTTTGGGATGTGGGAGGAAACCGGAGTACCCGGAGAAAACCCACGCAGGCACGGGGAGAACATGCAAACTCCACACAGGCGGGGACGGGGATTGAACCCCGCACCTCAGAACTGTGAGGCTGACGCTCTAACCAGTCGGCCACCGTGCCGCCGTATTTTGTACTAATTCTTTTCTATGTTCAGAAAAAGAGGAGTTGTGAGGAGTTATCCACCATTGAGCCATCACTCAAGCTGCCAAATCTCATGCATTAATGCATGCTGGTTGTCTCGCAAAGGGAGGGTGAGCAAGTCAGGGTTGTTCCTTAGTTGTAAAACTGTAAATAATCTGTGGTGTCACAATGGCGGCCACATTGTGGCTCCTAAGAGATATGTTTTGATCATGTGTTTTATTTGTCCGCCTTGGTGGAAGTTTGGATTCGGAGGATACATGCAACTATGTGACCTATAACTGTGTACACAGAATGAGAATAAATAGAATAATAATGAGAATAAATACAATAATATATATATATATTCATTCGTTCATCTGCCATTCCACTTATCCTCACTAGGGTCGCGGGCGTGCTGGAGCCTATCCCACCTATCTTTGGGCGAGATGCGGGGTACACCCTGAACTGGTCGCCAGCCAATCGCAGACCACATACAAACAAAGAGCCATTCACACCTACGGACAATTTAGAGTCTTCAATACGCTGCATGTTTTTGGGATGTGTGAGGAAACCGGAGTACCCAGAGAAAAGCCACGCAGGAACGGGGAGAACATGCAAACTCCACACAGGCGGGCCGGGATTTGAACCCCGGTCCCCAGAACTGTGAGGCGCATGTGCTAACCAGTCGTCCACCATGCGTCCACTGTATATATATATATATATAATTATATATATATATACATACATTCATTCATCTTCCGTTCCGCTTATTAGGGTCGCGGGCGCGCTGGAGCCTATCCCAGCGATCTTCGGGCGAGAAGCGGGGTACACCCTGAACTGGTCGCCAATGTTTTTTTCTGAACCGCTTATCCTCAAAAGGGTCGCGGGTGTGCTGGAGCCTATCCCAGCTATCTTCGGGCAGGAGGCGGGGTACACCCTGAACTGGTTGCCAGCCAATCGCAGGGCCCACAAAAACAAACAACCATCCACACTCACATTCACACCTACTGGCAGTTTAGAGTCTTCAATTAACCTACCACGCATGTTTTTGGGATGTGGGAGGAAACCAGAGTGCCCGGAGAAAACCAACGCAGGCACGGGGAGAACATGCAAACTCCACACAGGCGGGGCCGGGCATTGAACCTCAAAACTGTGAGGCAGACGCTCTAACCAGTCGACACCGTGCCGCCTGAATGGATATTTACATTGACTAATATTTTGAAAAGATGCACACATGCGAGGGAGCAAATTCTTAACTACATTGGGATGGAGACATATCGTTGTTACATGAAATTTTGGGCGATAGAGATTTTATCATTATATGGACTGTTTGGACTGTCATATTATCTATAGATCTTTTATTCAGTATGAATAGATCTGGCCTGAGAGTGCCCTTTAACCACTTTTATAACCTCTTGCGCAGAAAGTGACCTTGACCACTTGTATAACCGATTGTGCAATATGCTGCAGCTGAGTGCTTGAATAAACTTGTTTACAGCATGGTGAGCAAAATGGGGAGGGAGCAGAGCAGGATGACCTGGCGTTAAATGAGGTCGACCGGCTATCAGATGACGCCACTCCTCCCATGCTAGTATAAATTGTGAGGGCTGCAAGGGAAAACTGCCATTTCCTCTCCTTCTGTATCGCGGATGTGAGGTTCGGTGTCAGGAAAAGGAAACAGCCCAGAATTCTGTGACTTTGTATACTTATGCTGAACTCTGAGATAAAAAGGACGCAAATTGGAATCTTGTGTGAGTTTCTTAATTAATGACCCTTTCAAAGAAAAATGAACACGCAATGGTGAGTTTGGAAAAGGTTTATTCATTTGGGCTTCGGGCCCTGGGTAACAGGCAATTCGTGCAAAATCAGAATCAGAATCATCTTTATTTGCCAAGTATGTCCAAAAAACACACAAGGAATTTGTCTCCGGTAGTTGGAGCCGCTCTAGTACGACAACAGACAGTCAATTGACAGAGAATACTTTTGAGACATAAAGACATTGACAAAAAAGAAACAAAAAAAAACAGTCACAGGTTGTGTCGGCCGCACCACAGCTCCAGCCGCTCCGCTTCCTGTCGATATGCAGACTCGTCACCGTCCTGGATGAGGCCGATGACAGTGGTGTCATCTGCAAAATTTAGGAGTTTGACAGTCGGGTGCGCTGAGGTGCAGTCGTTCGTGTAGAGAGAGAAGAGCAGCGGAGAGAGGACACAACCTTGGGGCGCCCCAGTGCTGATGCTGCGTGTGGATGAGGTGGCCTCCACCAGCCTGACCTGTTGTGTCCTGCCCGTCAGAAGGCTGCAAATCCACTGGCAGATGGCAGGTGAGACGCTGAGCTGGAGAAGCTTGGATGAAAGGAGTTCAGTGATGATGGTGTTGAACGCTGATCTGAAGTCCACGAACAGGATCCTCGCGTAGGTCCCTGCACTGTCGAGGTGTTCTAGGATGAAGTGCAGTCCCATGTTGACTGCATCATCCGCAAACCTGTTTGCTTGGTAGGCAAACTGAAGGGGGTGCAGCAGGGGACCTGTGACACTCTTGAGGTGATCCAGCACGAGACGTTCAAAGGACTTCATGACCACAGATGTTAAGGCGACAGGCCTACAGTCATTTAGACCCGAGATTGCAGGTTTCTTGGGGACTCGAATGATGGTGGAGTGTTTGAAACAGGATGGTACTTCGCACAGTTCCAGAGATCTACTAAAGATCTGTGTGAAGACTGGAGCGAGCTGGTCCGCGCAGACTTTGAGGCAGGATGGGGACACATGGTCTGGGCCTGCCGCTTTGTTAATCTTTTGTTGTTTGAAGATGCGTCTCACATCCTGTTCATGGATGGTTAACGCAGAAGTCAGAGGTGTGATTGTGGTCGGGTGTGCGGCTGGGTTGGTGGGTGTGGGGTGTGAAAGTGTCCTTTTCAAATCTGCAGTAGAAGGTATTCAAGTCGTTGGCTATTGTGCTATTGTTCTCAGCTTGGGGGGGATCATCGCTTGTAATTACTCATCTATTGGAATGCATGCCAGACTGATTTAGAGTCGTTAGCGCTCAACTGTTTTTCCAACTTTGCTGCATAGTTCCTCCTTGCAATGTTAATTTCTTTAGTCAGCTGGTTTCTAGCTCGATTATACAGGGCCCTGTCCGCGCTCTGATATGTGTCCTCCTTAGCTTGGTGAAGCTGCTTAAGTTTAGCAGTGTACCACGGCTTGTTGTTGTTGAATGTGCGAAATTATTTTGTTGGTACACACACATCTTCACAGAAACTGATATAGGATGTAACAGTGTTCGTATATTCATCCAGGCTGCCAGCTGAATTTTCAAAGACACTCCAGTCTATGCAGTCTAAACAGCTTTGAAGTTCCATCTTTGCTTCATTGGTCCACTTTTTCACTGTTTTCACTGTAGGCTTCGCGCATTTTAGTTATTGCCTGTACATCGGTATTAAGTGAATGAAGCAGTGATCAGATGAGCTCAGGGCTGCACGAGGTATAACACGGTATGCGTTTTTTAGCGTAGTGTAGCAGTGGTCTAAAACGTTATTTTCCCTGGTAGGACAGTCGATGTGCTGCTTGTATTTAGGGAGTTCCTGGTTGAGTTTAGCTTTGTTAAAGTCCCCGAGAATAATGAGGGGTGAGTCAGGGTGTTTTTCTTTCAATTTCGTTGACTTTTTCGGCGAGCGTTAGCAGTGCGGCGTTCGTATTAGCTTGAGGCGGAATGTAGACGCCAGCCAGGATGAATGATGCGAACTCATGCGACAAGTAGAATGGCTTACAGTTAAAAAACAGCGACTCCAAATGCGGGTTGCAGTGTGTGCTGAGCTCCGTGACGTCCGTACACCATTTTGCGTTGTTATAGAAGCATATCCCGCCGCCCTTTGTTTTCCCCGATGATTCCATGTCGCGATGAATATGGAAGCATGACGGCGCCATCGGGTACAGCGTCGCAAAGCCAATTCTCCGTAAAGCACATGGCGGCGGAACGCCCGAAGTCTTTACTGGACTTTATCAGAAGATGAAGCTCGTCCATTTTGTTGGGTAGGGAGCGTACATTCGCGAGGTGGATCGACGGGAACACCAATCTGTGTCCTCTCTTGCGGCGTTTCACCTGAATGCCGGCTCTGTGGCGCCGTTTCCACCTCCATGCGCCGAAAACCGCGGACGCCGCCCCAGTATGTTACTCGGGGAAAAATCTGAGCGGATTTGCGAAAGTTGGTGAAAGAAAGTCCGGAGTAGCCTCCTTGATGGTTAGCAAGTCTCCCCTTGTGTAAGTGAGTCGTGTAATGTCTCCAAAGACGAACGAAAAACACAAAAACAAAAACAATACTAGAGAGCGCGTTACCGAGGCGACCACACTGGTAGGCCCTATCTTGGAATCTCCAACAGTACATAGTTGGTGTTTGTGGCAAAACATGTTAAAAAAATATAAAATAACTTTGACAAAACTAGATATGAGTAGGAACAGGTTATTAAACTAGTGTAGTGAAATAATTTTTCTTTCCATTCGATTAAAATCCAAGTGTGGTTTGAATTTCAAGTAAACCCGAAAACTATTGTTTGGGCATGCTGGTGAAAGTGTCATTTTAATAACAGGATATAAACCCATCAGTTTCTCGTAAATAAGTGTTGTCCAACTAATCTATGTGCCGAGAATCTGCTTCAATGAGTTACAGGCAGCAGTGTTGCGCAGAAAATCATCAACAGAATTAATTTTCCAAAATGGTAAGGTCCACTATATGCATGCTGCAGGTGGCCGCGGGGGAGCGTCTGGTTGAGATTGAGACTGGTGCTGTGATGTGGTGTGGTGAGTTAGCCAATAATGACGAATTTTCACTAAAAACATATGCTGACGAATGGGTACCATGGATTCTTAATCTCCTCATGACACCGCGCACTGCATATATAATTGCTTAATACAACAAGTAAAATCACATAGCATCGAGGAATATAGAAATTAATTGTGGTCTGTTGTAACTGAGCGATGGGCCATTACAGGACACACCTGAGGAGGACTTTAGGAGTCCTTTTCACCTTGATGTGTCTAAAAATAAAAGTATGTACTGTTCCAGCACAGTCGTCAAGGGAGGAAGATCCTTTGTTACAACTCTGGATCTTGTTGAGCCTGATGAAAAAGCCAAGAACATATGCACAAGTGTCAGCAAGTGCGAAAGCCCTGACTGGCACATAACAACAAGGGGTGACATACACATAAATACGAACCATGCGGTGACATCATTCCTGAACAGCAAAAGAATCACACTCTCGCCCAAAAGACATCTAACGCTCACAGGAGAAGTTAAGACAAACCAACCTACTATTACCAACCAATACACAAGCTAACCTAGCCTTACTAGGGACCATGATAACACAGTCCATAATTGTGAAGTAACCATGGAAGAAGAATTGGCACAAACAATCAGAGTATAAAGCACACAACATTGTTTACCGACGGGCACAGTCATTTTAACCGAACGATGGAACATGTAGTCGCGGCATATGCAATCACAACACCAAATATAGGCGAAGAGAATGTGTTTTCAATCCTTGAAGCAGAAAAACTACTACCACCACCACACTCGGCCCAGTCGGCAGAACTCCATGTGGTCCACCGGGCATGTCAACTAGCGGAAGGTAAGACTGTAAACATAGACACAGACTCGGCCTATGTCTGAAGGGCACTGCTTGTGGACATAGCTGCATGGCAAAGAACTGATTTTACTGACCACTACAGGCACACAAGTGAAACACCACAAATAGCTCCTCGAATTGGCAGAATCTGTAAAATTACCTCATGCAATCTCACTCATTCATTCCAAAGCTGACACATTTGAAGCACATGTTAACGCCAGTGCTGATTTAGCAGCCAAGCAGACTGGGAGGTGTGCCTTGGTCTCTCTTCTCTCACCCATATAGATGTAAAGTGTGTCGGACCTGGACATTGCCAAACATCCTGCTGCCCACCCTCACGAGGAGGAAAAGGACTGTGGACCCCATGGCTGGGAGTCCTGTCGACATCGACGCCATAGGAGTCCCGCGAGGTGTCCCGGATGAGTATAAATTAGTTGACCAAATTGCAGCAGGTTTCGAGTCTATCTTTTGTATGGATAACACCAAACAAAAACATAGATCGCATAAACTACATACATTATAATGTTCAAAGGTTGTCAAATTGTACACGCAGTGCACGCCCAACTGGGTGTCACATTGTTAGTTGCCTATCAGAACACTCGACCCCTCATGATGACGACAAACGATGGACTTGGTTTTCCCTTGCCCGGACGCGGGTCACCGAGGCCCCCCACTGGAGCCAGGCCTGGTGGTGGCACTCGAAGGCGAGCGCCTGGTGGCTGGGCCTGCACCCATGGAGCCCGGCCGGGCACAGCCCGAAAGGGTAACTTGGGTCCCCCTTCCCATGGACTCCCCATCTGTGGGAGGGGCCATTGGGGTTGGGTGCAGTGTGAGCTGGGTGGTGGCCGAAGGCGGGGACCTTGGCGATCCGATCCCCGGATACAGAAGCTGACTATAGGGACGTGGAATGTCACCTCTCTGGCAGGGAAGGAGTCCGAGCTGGTGTGTGAGGTTGAGAAGTTCCGACTAGATAGTCGGACTCGGCTCCACACACAGCTTGGGCTCTGGTACCAGTCCTCTCGAGAGGGGTTGGACTCTCTTCCACTCTGGAGTTGCCCACGGTGAGAGGCGCTGAGCAGGTGTGGGTGTACGTATAGCCCCCCGGCTTGGCGCCTGTACGTTGGGGTTCACCCCGGTGGACGATAGGCTAGCCTCCCTCCGCCTTCGGGTGGGGGGACGGGTCCTGACTGTTGTTTGTGCCTATGCACCAAACAGCAGTTCAGCGTACCCACCCTTTTTGGAGTCCTTGGAGGGGGTGCTGGAGAGCACTCCCACTGGGGACTCCATCGTTCTGCTGGGGGACTTTAATGCTCACGTGGGCAAAGACAGTGAGAACTGGAAGGGCGTGATTGAGAGGAACGGCCCCCCCGATCAGAACCCGAGTGGTGTTCTGTTATTGGACTTCTGTGCTCGTCACGGATTGTCCATAACAAACACCATGTTCAAGTATAAGGGTGTCCACACGTGCACTTGGCACCGGGACACCCTAGGTCGCAGTTCGATGATTGACTTTGTGGTCGTGTCATCGGACTTGCGGCCCCTGTCAGAAGGAGTTTCAACTCCCACCTCCGACAGAACTTTGCTCATGTTCCGGGGGAGGCGGGGGACATCGAGTCCGAGTGGACCATGTTCCGCCCCTCCATTGCTGAGGCGGCCGACCGGAGTTGTGTCCGCAAGGTGGTCGGTGCCTGTCGTGGCGGCAATCCCTGAACCCGTTGGTGGACACCAATGGTGAGGGATGCCGTCAAGCTGAAGAAGGAGTCCTATCGGGCCTTTTTGGCCTGTGGGACTCCTGAGGCAGCTGATGGGTACCGGCTGGCCAAGCGGAATGCAGCTTTGGTGGTCGCTGAAGCAAAAACTCGGGTATGGGAGGAGTTCGGTGAGGCCATGGAGAAAGACTTCCGGGCGGCTTCGAGGAAATTCTGGTCCACCATCCTGCGTCTCAGGAGAGGAAAGCAGTGCACCACCAACACTGTGTATAGTGGGGATGGGGGCGCTGCTGACCTTGACTCGGGACGTTGTGAGTCGGGGGGGAGAATACTTCGAAGACCTCCTCAACTCCACCGACACGCCTTCCCATGAGGAAGCAGAGTGTGGGTTCTCTGAGGCGGGCTCTCCTATCTCTGGGTTTGAGGTCACCGAGGTAGTTAAAAAGCTCCTCGGTGGAAAGGCCCCAGGGGTGGATTAGATTCGCCCGGAGTTCCTAAAGGCTCTGGATGTTGTGGGGCTGTCCTGGGTGACACGCCTCTGCAACATCGCGTGGACATTGGGGATTGCCCATGGATTGGCAGACTGGGGTGGTGGTCCCCCTTTTTAAGAAGGGGGACCGGATGGTGTGTTCCAACTACAGGGGGATCACACTCCTCAGCCTCCCTGGTAATGTCTATTCAGGGATGCTGGAGAGGAGGGTGCGTCGGGAAGTTGAATATCAGATTCAGGAGGAGCAGTGTGGTTTTCGTCCTGGCTGTGGAACAGTGGACCAGCTCTTCACTCTTAGCAGGGTCCTCCAGGGTGCATGGGGTTTCGCCCAACCAGTCTACATGTGTTTTGTGGACTTGGCAAAGGCGTTCGACCATGTCCCTCGGGGTGTCCTGTGGGGGGTGCTTCGGGAGTATGGGGTACCGAACCCTCTGATACGGGCTGTTCGGTCCCTGTACGACCGGAGTCGTTTGGCAGTAAGTATCCGGCAGTAAGTCGGACTTGTTCCCGGTGAGGGTTGGACTCCGCAAAGGCTGCCCTTTGTCACCGATTCTGTTCATAACTTTTATGGACAGAATTTCAAGGCGCAGCTGAGGCGTAGAGGGGGTCCGGTTTGGTGCCCTCATTATTGCATCTATGCTTTTTGCAGATGATGTGGTTCTGTTGGCTTCATCAAGCCATGACCTCCAACTCTCACTGGAGCAGTTCACACCCGAGTGTGAAGCGGCTGGGATGAGAATCAGCACCTCCAAATCTGAGACCATGGTCCTCAGTCGGAAAAGGGTGGCGTGCCCTCTCCAGGTCGGGGATGAGATTCTGCCCCAAGTGGAGGAGCTCAAGTATCTTGGGGTCTTGTTCACGAGTGAGGGAAGAATGGAACGGGAGATCGACAGGCGGATCAGTGCAGTGTATGCAGTGATGCGGACTTTGTATCGGTCGGTTGTGGTAAAGAAGGAGCTAAGCCGAAAGGCGAAGCTCTCGATTTACCGGTCGATCTACGTTCCTACCCTCTCCTATGGTCACGAGCTGTGGGTCGTGACCGAAAGAACAAGATTCCGGATACAAGCGGCCGAAATGAGTTTCCTCTGCAGGGTGTCCGGGCTCTCCCTTAGAGATAGGGTGAGAAGCTCTGTCATCTGGGAGGATCCGGGAGGAGTAGAGTCGCTGCTCCTCCACATCGAGAGGAGCCAGATGAAGTGAGCCAGCACGCCCGCGACCCTAGTGAGGAGAAGCGGCTCAGAAAAGGGATGGATGGATGGATGTTCTTTTAAGGTCCCGTTTCAGAAAAAAAGTGCGAGCCACAAAAAAAAAAAACAATAAAAATTTAATATGATGGGCATCTTTTTTGTCGTTTTGCTCAGAAACTGGTGCAAATTGTGATATAAGCATGAAATTTAGGAGGAGTGTTTTTTGCAGGACACCTTCTCAGGAAAAAGTGTGAGCAATGAAAAAAAATTAATATCTTGCAAAATTACCGCCAAACGGTAGACGACTGGTTAGCACACAGTTCTGAGGACCTGGCTTTAAATACTGCCTCGCCTGTGTGGCGTTTGCATGTTCTCCCAATGCCTGCGTGGGTTTTCTCTGGTACTCCGGTTTCCTCCCACATCCCCAAAACATGCATGGTAGGTTAAGTGAATACTCTAAATTGCCCATAGGTGTGAATGTGAGTAAGAATGGTTGTTTGTTTATATGTGCCCTGTGATTGCCTGCCGACCAGTTCAGGGTGGAAACCGCCTATTGCCTATAGTCAGATTGGATGGGCTCCAGCACGCCCACGACCCTAGTGAGGATAAGCGGTATAGAAAATGAATGAATGAATGCCACATTGATGTTGATGAATTTGAGCCATGAATACACACTGACAGAGGTGACTCCCGGGCGGGCTTGAGCAGGCTGACGTGAAATGCAGGGTGGACCCGCTCGACCATGGGAAAACTAAGCTTCATGGCCTTTGTGATGGGGAAGGGCCCAACGAACCTGGGAGCGAGCTTCAACAACAAACTCAAAACAAAACAAATTGCCAGCATGTTGCAATGGAATTGTAGGTTAGGTGTTTAAGAAGTTGATTGCAAGAGGGAAGAAGCTGTTGGAATGCCTGCTACTTCTGGTTTGCATTGATCGTAGCGCATACCTGAGGGAAGGAGCTGGAAGAGCTGGTGACCAGGATGTGGAGGGTCAGAGAGGATTTTGCACGCTCTAGTCTTAGTCCTCAAGGGTGGGTAGGTGGGTACCGACATTTCTTTCAGCAGTTTTGATTGTCTGTTGCAGTCGGAGTTTGTCCTTTTTTGTAGCAGCACCAAACCAGACTGTGATGGAAGAACACAGGGCTGTTTCGATGACCGCGGTGTAGAACTGCCTCAGCAGCTCCTGTGGCGGGCCGTACTTTCTCAGAAGCCGCAGAAAGTACATCCTCTGCTGGGCCTTTTTGAGGACGGAGTTGATGTTGATCCCCACTTCAGGTCCTGAGAGACTGTAATTCCCAGGAACTTGAAGGTCTCGACAGTTGACACAAGGCAGCTGGACAGCTTGAGGGGCATCTGTGGCAAAGGATGCCTCCTGAAGTACACGATCATCTCTACAACTCTCTTGAGCGTGTTCAGCTCCAGGTTGTGTCGGCCGCATCACAGCTCCAGCTGCTCCACTTCCTGTCGATATGCAGACTCGTCACCGTCCTTGATGAGGCCGATGACAGTGGTGTTATTTGCAAACTTCAGGAGTTTGACAGCCGGGTGCGTTGAGATGTAAGTCGTTCATGTAGAGAGAGAAGAGCAGTGGAGAGAGGACACAACCTTGGGGTGCCCCAGTGCTGATGCTGTGTGTGGATGAGGTGGCCTCCCCCAGCCTCACCTGCTGTGTCCTGCCCATCAGGAAGCTGTAAATCCACTGGAAGATGGCAGGTGAAACGCTGACCTGGAGAAGCTTGGAGGTAAGGAGTTCAGGGATGATGGTGTTGAACATTGGGCTGAAGTCCACGAACAGTATCCTCACGTAGGTCCCTGCACTGTCGAGGTGTTCTAGGATGAAGTGCAGTCCCATGTTGACTGTATCATCCGCAGACCTGTTCGCTCGGTAGGCAAACTGCAGGGGGTCCAGCAGGGGACCTGTGACGCTCTTGAGGTCGTCCAACACGAGACGTTCAAAGGACTTAATGACCACAGATGTCAAGGCAACAGGACGGTAGTCATTTACACCCGAGATTGTAGGTTTCTTGGGGACTGGAATGATGGTAGAGCGTTTGAAACAGGATGGTACTTCACACAGTTCCAGAGATCTATTGAAGAGCTGTGTGAAGATTGGAGCGAGCTGGTCCCCGCAGACTTTGAGCTAGGATGTGGACACATGGTCTGGGCCTGCCGCTTTATTAATGTTTTGTTGTTTGAAGATGCGTCTCACATCCTGTTCATGGATGGTTAACGCAGAAGTCAGTGGTGTGATAGTGATCGGTGGTGCGGCTGCGTGGGTGTGGGTTGTGAAAGTGTCCTTTTCAAATCTGCAGTAGAAGGTCTTCAAGTCGTTGGCTGTTGTTCTCAGCTTGGGGGGAACGTTGCTTGTAATTTGCCAGCGATTGGAATGCATGCCAGACTGATTTAGAGTCGTTTGCGCTAAACTGTTTTTCCAACTTTGCTGCATAGTTCCTCTTTGCAATGTTAATTTCTTTAGTCAGTTGGTTTCTAGCTTATACAGGGCCTTGTCCCCGCTTTGATATGCGTCCTTCTTAGCTTGGCGAAGCTGCTTAAGTTTGGCAGTAAACCACGGATTGTTGTTGTTGAATGTGCGAAATGACTTTGTTGGTACACACACCTCTTCACAGAAACTGATATAGGATGTGACAGTGTCCATATATTCATCCAGGCTGCCACCTGAATTTTCAAAGACACTCCAGTCTGTGCAGTCTAAACAGCTTTGAAGTTCCATCTTTGCTTCATTGGTCCACTTTTTCACTGTTTTCACTGTAGGCTTCGCGCATTTAAATTCTTGCCTGTATGTCGGTTTTAAGTGAATTAAGCAGTGATCAGATGAGCCCAGGGCTGCACGAGGTTTGGCACTTTATGCGTTTTTTAGCATAGTATTGCAGTGGTCCAAAATGTTATTTTCCCTGGTTGGACAGTCGATGTGCTGCTTGTATTTAGGGAGTTCGGGATTGAGTTTTGCTTTGTTAAAGTCCCCGAGAATAATGAGGCGTGAGTCCGGGTGTTTTTTTTCAATCTCGTTTACTTGTTCGGCGAGCATTAGCAATGCGGCGTTCGTGTTAGCTTGAGGCGGAATGTACATGAATGAATGAATGATGCAAATTCACGAGTAGAATGGCTTACAATTCAAAAACACCGACTCCAAATGCAGGTTGCAGTGTGTGCTGAGCTCCGTGACGTCCGTACACCATTTTTCGTTGATATAGAAGCATATCCCGCCGCCTTTTGTTTTCCCCGTTAACTCCGTGTTGCGGTCTGCTCGGTGAAGATGAAAGCCAGGAAGCATGACGGCGCCATCGGGTACAGCCTCACAAAGCCAAGTCTCCGTAAAGCACATGGCCGCGGGACCTCCAAAGTCTTTACTGGACTTTATCAGAAGATGAAGCTCGTCCGTTTTGTTGGGTAGGTAGCGTACATTCGCGAGGTGCATGGACGGAAACGGCAATCAGTATCCTCTCTTGCAGAGTTTCACCTGACTGCCGGCTCGCTTCCCTCTGTGGCGTCGCCTCCGCCTCCATGCGCCAAAGACCACGGTCTGAGTGTATTTGCGAAATTTGGTGAAAAAAAGTCCGGAGTAGCCTCCTTGATGGTTAGCAAGTCTCCCTTTGCGTAAGTCAGTCGAATAATGTCTCCAAAGATGAACGAAAAACGCGCGTAACCGAGGCGACCACACTGGTAGGCGCCATCTTGTTTTCAAAGAAAAATCCTGATCCGGCCCTGAAAGAGGGAACAACCTCCCCCGTGGAGGTGTGGTCCCAGGCAGCAAGTCAACTGCACAGCCATAAGGTCTGTGGGGTGGAAGGGATTTGGCTTTGGATTTGGAAAAAACATCTCTAATGTCATGGTAACAGGTGGGCACTTGCGATAAGTCAGGATCCCCCTATGGGGTCTTTGTAATTTCATTAGAAACATATCCCTGAACAGTACATGGAGGCTTGAAACAGTTCTGGGCGCAATTGGTGCCCCATGATATAACAAGCCCAGAGGACCAGTCAATGTGGGGGTTATGTAACTTCAACTATGGGTTCCCTAAAATAAGGTCATAATTCATGGCGTCAAAAACATGAAAACTAATGCGTTCCGAGTGAGAATCAGAAATGTCAATGTAAGTGTTTGAGTCCGGTGAGAGATCCCATAAAACTGCCTTCTGCAACATAAGTGTTGCGGTGGCGCCTTACTTGAAAGGTTCTAAGGTGCATATGTCTAATGAGGAGGGAGTTGAGTAAATTTGCGTCGGAACCAGAGTCAATCAATACAGGTGTATGAATCTCTTGATCAGGAGAGCATAGTGTCACTTTAGGAAGAACACGGGTTGGGTCTTCCTTAATGAAATTTAGACTCACCGGCAACCTTGGCATGACAGTTGCTCACCGAAGGACCCAACTGCGCGCAGTAGAAGCACCGGCCTTCCCTCAACCGGCGTTGACGTTCCTCAGGGGAGAGACGGAACCTGCCCAGTTGCATGGGTTCATCCGTGGTGACGCTAGCCAGTGGATTGAGAACGGCAACAGGGGATCTGCCTTGGTTTGGCTGGTCACCGAGGCTTGTGACGCATCCTTCCGCCGATCTCCATCCAGCTCACAATCCAAAAGCCTTTTGTCGATCGTCACGGCGAAAGCGATGGGAGTGTCGAAGTTGGTTGCAGGTCTAGTGGGACCAAATAATCCGTGACGGCGGGGGATAGTCCTTGAAAAAATTTATCGAGTAGTGCCCTGTTGTTCCACTGACTCTCAGCTGCTAGAATGCAAAACTCAATCGCGTAATCTGACACCATGCTCTTGCCTTGTTGTAAAGAGACAAGGGAGCAAGCTGCCTCACGATCTGGTGCGGAATACTGAAAAAATTGCTCCATAGTCTTTACGAAAGAAGCCCAAGAACGACACGCGGCGGAATTGCGGCTCCATTCAGCAGTAGCCCACACCTTCGCACGACCAGTCAGGTGGGAAATGACAAAAGCAATCTTTGCTCGCTCAGTGGGGAAGGCATCTGCCTGCAGCTCAAAGTGGAGTTCGCACTAAGTGATAAATGGCTTAATATTCCCAGAATCTCCAGAGAACCTCTCCGAACCTCCCCGGAGAGCTGTGTGCAGACAGCAGGGGAGGTGGCAAGTGGCTGCATGGTGACTGCTTCACATGAAAATGGTGGTACTGTGGCTGCATCGGGTGCTGTGCCAGCTGGTTCTTTCTTCTGAACCATATTTATTAGAACTTCAAACTGTGAGGCCACCTGTCTCATCATAGTGTCCTGATGCTCCGACAGTCCCTTTATATGAAGATGGAGGGCAGCAAGCTGCTCATCCTGCTTCGAGATGTGTTGACCCTGAGCTTGAAGCGCTTTGGGCACCAGGTCTGAGTCTGCTGGGTCCATGTTATGGCCAGTTCATTCTGTCATGAACGGAACAGAGGACAGGACGCAAAATCCACGACTCCAATACAAATGGACAGTTTAAAAAAACAGAGGTTTAATATACGAGCAGAGGTCAGTACACAGGCAGGCAATCCGAAAAGGCAACAGTGTCCAAAAAACGTGAGGCAAAGAGGCAAGGTCAAAATCAGAACAGGGTCTAGTCCTACTATGAGTCGGTGACGTGGAAACAAGGAATGCTGGAACGTGACAACAAGGTACAACGAACTGGCGACCAGAAAGAATGAGATATGAGGTAAAATGCATGGGGTAATTAGGGTAAACGAGGCACAGGTGGGGAAGATGCTCTCAGCAGCAGGTGTGGATGAGACAGGGGGAAAACACCAACCAGAACACACACCCATGACAGTTTTTGTGTGTGTGTGTGTTCTTTAAAAGAAATATTCCAGATATTGTCTTGTTTTGTTGAATGGACAGCTTGACTGCTCTGCCTCTTGGAGGCTGATCCTCCCTGATTGATTCAGTCAAAAAAGTAATTTCATTGAGTAGCTACACCCCTTGTGATAAAATAAAATTGAAAAATGAAAATTGAAATGAAATCAAATCATGTGATTATCAAGCCTGCTTATAAGCCTGGGGCAGAAAGACAAGTCAAAGAAAACAAAACTTCCAATCAGAATTGGCATGTGACCAGTGTGCCCAATGGTCAGTCCACTCCTGTGTGTGCGTGTGTGTGCGCTTGCGTGTGTGTGTGTGTGTGTGTGTGTGTGTGTGTGTGTGCACGCGTGCATGTAGGTGTGTATCATGTGCCGTTCCAGGAAAAAGTATTTGCTGCCTTCTCAAATTCTTTTTTTTTTTTTTTTTTTTTTTTTGTAGTTTCCCGACTTTAAGCTCATCAAACAAATGTAAATGTCAGACAGAGATAACCCAAGTAAAAATATAATTCAGTTTTTAATTTGTGATTGTATCTATTAATGGGGGAAAAATATTCAAAGCTGCCTGACCGTGTGTGAAAAGTAATTGCCCTCGAAACCTAATAACTGGTTGGGCCACCCTCAGCGGCAACAACTGAAATCAAGACTTTTCTATAACTGGAAGTCAGTCATATTTTGGCTCGTTCTTCGTTGTAGAATCGTTTTAATTCAGCAACAATGGAGGATTTCCATGCCTGAAAGGCCTTCCATTTCAATCGGATTCAAGTCGGGACAAGTGTCTATAACGTAATTACTGTATATGAAAATGACTTGTATACTGTCTAGGTCTCTGTTAATGGGCTGCGGGCTGAGTTGCTGGAAGGTTTGTTGGTCTCATCTTGGTACACAACATATATCGTGAAAGAAAACATGCAAGTTATTGCAATTATTGGGTTTGTTTCCTCTTTCTCGCAACCTTTGGATGTTCAGTATCAACCATTATCGAAGCATCATTGATTGGTTGTGTTATCGTTTCAATTTGTTAGTACCTGTATATTCAAATTGCAGCGTCTCTAAGAAGTTTAATTCCTTAGCCCATTCCTGACGTTCAATAGTCCATCTCTGGTGTACTTTATATGCTGTGTCTCACTTATAAATCTCAGGAGGGGCCGCTGCGCCACCATTTCCAATACTTCCACCGATGACAAAATGCCATGCTGATGCTCAAAGAGCATTATGGCAAATAACCATTAAATCATGTCAAATATTTTCATTTATGATTGTTTCATCCTCTCCCTTGTGTCATGGACTTCATATTTCCTGGTCACTGTTGTGAGTCTAAAAAAGTACAGATGTTTTGTCCTTAGTATGCTGATTGATTCCGATCTGACTTTCAGCAGTCACAAACAATCAGTCACTAAAACAGCCTTCTACCAGTTGTAGAACATATCCAAAGTGAAGGGTTGCATGTTCCAAGCAGACCAGGAGAATCTCATGCATGCTTTTATCTCCAGTAGACTTGACTATTGTAATGGTCTTCTGACTGGACTCCCCCAAAAAGCATAAAACAGCTTCAGCTCATTCAGAATGCTGCAGCTCAGTTTCTGACCAGAACAAAGAGCTCAGAGCATATTACTCGAATTCTAAAGTCTCTCCACAGTCTGTGGAATGTATGGAGATGTGGATAAATGAATGTGGTTTCCCAGAAAAAGGTCGCCTGTGTACAACAAGTACAAAAAAATAGGTTGAGGGAATAAGAAAGTTAATTGAGAAAGAACAAAGAATTAAAGACAAGGATTTGGAACGTTTAGATAAAACTGTCAAATGTTTGGAAATGTGGCTGACTGTTAGATTTAGATGTGAACAGGGTATGAAGCTTTCTGACCAAACTATGTGTCGAGCAAATTACTGATAACTTTGTATCGCCTGTGGTCGAATCTCTCTGAGTCAGCCAAGGGGGGATGTCACGTTTTGGTCGTAAACAGGGTCCCACAATCAGTTTCTTTTGTCAGTCCACAATACCTTAATCAAACCGTCTTTGCTGAAACAGGTTCTCCTCTCCCCTACATCAATGTGATCAATGTGAATGGTTTTAAACCCACTAATTATTCGGGTATGGTTCCTTTGTTTGGCCCAGTTCACATTCGCCCCAGAGTGAAATTCCGCTGTTTTGCTATGAACAAGACCCTATTTGGCCAGTGTGTGTATGTTGGGAAGGTATCAAAATCTATATCTGTACCATGCACAACCTTTGTCTCTAATTCCTCTCTGAATAATTCCCAAACTCTTCTTGATGCTACCCGTCTTCACTATATGTCAGCACCTGACCGGTTGGGCATGTTGCTTTGAGGGCGTGTACTGGCTTTGTGGACACAATGTCTACACGAGACTCGTTCCTGATTGGTCAGGTCGGTGCGCTCCTATTTTTTTGACAGACCACTCATACATTATATCTCCCACATCTCGTCGTGGCAGACAGACCCAATTTAAAGAACACAATCCAGTTTGGGGCACAGATGTCCCCACCAATCACACGGTTTGGAGAAAAGATACGAAGGGTTTTATACTATATCCTCAAATTGGAGTGGGCAAATTAATGTTATGATATGAAACTCTTTAAGTTATCACTTTTCTAGTTTTGTTAACACTACCATGACCATTCTTGAGGCTTCACGTGTGGAAATTAATGCAATTCGTGAAGTAGCCCTCCAAAACCACATGACATTTGATTTACTATTGGCTTCTCAGGGCGGTGTATGTACTCTCTTGAACCAAACCTGTTGCACATACATTCCTGACAACGCTGATGATACACGTGTCATAGCTAGTATTCACAATTTCATTATTCAGTCTCTGATGATCGTTTCCTAATCGTTTCCCTCAATTCGACTGCTTTGATGACAATGACGACTTAAATGATGACCATGATTCATATTCCTCAGTCTAACTTTGTTGCATGACTGACATACAACCCGCTTATGAAGGATTTTCTTAAACCTGAGGTGTGAATTTCTGGATGACTGCAGGGTTGTTTTGTTAATTAACTATTTTATTTATTTATTATTTATTTATTTTAACTATCCATCCATCCATTTTCTGAGCCGCTTCTCTTCACTAGGGTCACGGGCATGCTGAGCCTATCCCAGCTATCATCGGGGAGGAGGCGGGGTACACCCTGAACTGGTTGCCAGCCAATCGCAGGGCACACACAAACATGAAGAACATGCAAACTCCACACAGGCGGGGCCGGGGATTGAACCCTGGTCCTCAGAACTGTGAGGCAGACGCTCTAACCAGTCATCTATCGTGCCGCTATTTTAACTATTAATTAATTATTTTTGTTAATACATATTATACTGTTATATTATTTTGATTAACTGTTAATGTTTTGGGTCACTTAGTGTTCAGCAGTCTTTAGTTTGATTAACTTTTAATGTTTTGATACTTAGTGTTAACTTTTAGGTACTTAGGATGTAACAATGTTAAGTAATTTACTTTTTTCATGTGATTAGTAGCAGATTGTGTGATATAATCAAAAGGGGGGAGCTGAGTTAGAAAATGTATGTTTCATATCTCCCAAATATCTATTAGTTTATACAACCTTGATATGCTTTATTGTTCCATGTGTTGACGACGAGCTGTTTTCTGGCCCAGTTTTGGGTACGAGTTGTTCCCAGCCATGTTGTGAATACTAGCTGTTTTTCTATAAAGATAAGTTGAGTGCAGCTGGACAAAGATAATTGTTTTGCTTTCCTTTCCTTCTCTGACTCTCTCACTTCTGTATCACGGAGGTGATAGTTAGCTTGGACTTCAGTAAGGGGTGACAACTCGTAAGACTTGTACCTTTTCCTTTCTTTGCAAAGACTTTTCTTTTTTTCCTTGTAATAAAAACCCACAAAGACAAGATTGCTTCCTTATTCATTCTGTCAGAAAAAGATTTGCCAAAACACTCTAGAGACGTATTAATCTGGCTGTTATTTTGTTATTCACAGTTGGTTACACTCAGCGAAAACACGGTTCCAGCCAGACCTATGTGACAAGTGGACTGTATCACCAAATCACTTTTTTCGGTGTTTGGCAACTACGTCATGATAGTTTAGCGATTAGCATGGCGTTCCAATCTTCCCCCTCGTGATAATGATGAGAATCAGAATCAGAATCATCTTTATTTGCCAAGTATGTCCAAAAACACACAAGGAATTTGTCTCCGGTAGTTGGAGCCGCTCTAGTACGACAACAGACAGTCAATTTACAGAACACTTTGGAGACAGAAAGACATTGACAAAAAAAAAAAAAAAAAAAAACAGTCACTGAGCAGTAAAGGGTTGCTCGTTAACTGGTAATGCCGATACATTATTTTTTTTTGTGCAATTGTGCAAAAAGATGCAGAGTCCTCTAGCACTTAGAGCTGTTCGAATGACTAATATTGCAATAGTCCGGTGCAATGACCATTGTGCAAAGGGCGCTGAGACTTCAAGGAGTGTATGCGGTTTAAAGTGACGAGTAGTGCGATAATCTGGGACAATGTTGGTTGTGCAAATGTTACAGATACTCCTCAATCAGTGTGCAAATGGAGCAGATGCTACTCTGGCGTGAGTGGCCAGTATATGCAAATAGTGCAGCATGGCGAGACAGCTACAGTGAGTGCACGAGTAATACATAATTGGCCCCACAGAAATGTGACAATGAACTCAAGTCAAAAAATTGCCAGCATGTTGTAATGGAATTGTAGGTTAGGTGTTTAAGAAGTTGATCGCAAGAGGGAAGAAGCTGTTGGAATGTCTACTAGTTCTAGTTTGCATTGATCGGTAGCGCCTACCTGAGGGAAGGAGCTGGAAGAGCTGGTGACCGGGGTGCGGAGGGTCAGAGAGGATTTTGCACGCCCTTGTCTTAGTTCTGGCAGCGTGCAAGTCCTCAAGGGTGGGTAGGGGGGTAGCGACAATCCTTTCAGCAGTTTTGATTGTCCGTTGCGGTCGGAGTTTGTCCTTTTTTGTAGCAGCACCAAACCAGACTGTGATGGAAGAACACAGGACTGATTCGATGACCGCTGTGTAGAACTGTCTCAGCAGCTCCGGTGGCAGGCCGTGGTTTTTCAGAAGCCGCAGGAAGTACATCCTCTGCTGGGCCTTTTTGAGGACGGAGTTGATGTTGGTCGTGAAACTGTCCTTTTCAAATCTGCAGTAGAAGGTATTCAGGTCGTTGGCTTGTGTGCTATTGTTCTCAGCTTGGGGGAATCGTCGCTTATAATTACTCAGCGATTGGAATGCATGCCAGACTGATTTAGAGTCGTTTGCGCTCAACTGTTTTTCCAACTTTGCTGCATAGTTCCTCTTTGCAATGTTAATTTCTTTAGTCAGCTGGTTTCTAGCTCGATTATACAGGGCCCTGTCCCCGCTCTGATATGCATCCTCCTTAGCTTGGCGAAGCTGCTTAAGTTTAGCAGTGAACCACGGCTTGTTGTTGTTGAATGTGCGAAATGATTTTGTTGGTACACACACATCTTCACAGAAACTGATATAGGATGTAACAGTGTCCTTATATTCATCCAGGCTGCCAGCTGAATTTTCAAAGACACTCCAGTCTGTGCAGTCTAAACAGCTTTGAAGTTCCATCATGATAGTTGTAAGTGTAGCGTATTCAGTTTCATGGAGGTGATAATTAGTGACTTATAATGCGTTGACACCAGACGCAAAGAGAACTTTGGCCTCCGCGGCTTGGTAACCAGGGCTCGTAATAAAATAGCATGCACCAAGCAGTCACCGGCGGTAGTACCCGGAAAGCAGGTGGTTGGGCGACTGTTCAATGTGGATGCACCGTTTTGTTTGTTTTTACAATAGTGTTTTTGTTTCATCAAATTCGTTTAGAAAATTGTACTCAGTGTTATGGCCAGAACGAGTCAGCGTTCAAGTGATTTTCATAATAAAATATGGACGTTCCCTAACATATGACAGCTCTGCACCAATCAGCGATCAACTTTCTGTTTACCTCTGCCTGCCACGCAGTCTTCATTTCTGTTATTAATGCACGCTCTTTTCTCGGAGTTGCAAGAAATAAACGGTTCAATCTTGTTTTGAGATCTGCTGACTGCTCAGAAAAAGGCCTTAGTTAGGCCTTACTGTAAACTTTAAAAACATGCATTGCATATTTGAGCAATGGAAATTGAGGAATGCATCGCCAAATAACTTGTTTTACGTCACATTTTGCGACGCGCTACCGGCTATTTCAGACGCTGAAATGCTTTAGTTCCTGAGTACATTAAAGAAATGCTAACGGTATATAAACACAGTTGGGCTTTGCACTCTGGGCTTCCATTTGTTTGCAGCGTAACAACATTTCGCTGGAGCAATAAGTATACCCACACCTGCTCGGTGCCTCTCACCGTGGGCAACTCCAGAATGGAAGAGAGTCCAACCCCTCTCGAGAGGACTGGTACCAGAGCCCAAGCTGTGCGTGGAGGCGAGTCCGACTATATCTCGTCGGAACTTCTCGACCTCACACACCAGCTCGGGCTCCTTCTCTGCCAGAGAGGTGACATTCCACGTCCCTAGAGTCAGCTTCTGTAGCCGGGGATCGGATCGCCAAGGTCCCCGCCTTCGGCTACCGACCAGCTCGCATTGCACCCGACCCCTATGGCCCCTCCCACAGGTGGTGAGCTCTTGGGAAGGTCATTAAGGTCATGCATTAATTTGAGACTAAAATTACCCGGAGGTGTGAATTTGAGTGCGAATGGTTGTTTGTTTGTATGTGCCCTGCGATTGGCTGGCAACCAGTTCAGGGTGTACCCCGCCTCCTGCCGATGATAGCTGGGATAGGCTCCAGCACTCCCGCGACCCTAGTGAGGAGAACCGGCTCAGAAAATGGATGGATATATTCTTGACCTTTTTAGTTCCCTCTTGCCATCAACTTCTTAAACAGCTAACATCAGAATCAGAATCAGAATTATCTTTATTTGCCAAGTATGTCCAAAAAACACACAAGGAATTTGTCTCCGGTAGTTGGAGCCGCTCTAGTATGACAACACACTTTTGAGACATAAAGACATTGACAAAAAAAAAACCTGTCAATTATTACTATTTTTTTTTTCACAATTGTGCAATTTTTCTTCTGTGCAAAGATGCAGAGTCCTTGAGCACTTAGAGCAGTTTGAATGACTAATATTGTAATAGTGCAATGACCATTGTGCAAAGGGCGCCGAGACTTCAAGGAGTGTATGCAGTTTAAAGTGATAAGTAGCGCGAGAACCTGGGACAATGTTGATTGCGCAAATGTTGCAGATACTCCTCAGTCAGTGTGCAAGTGGTGCAGATGCTACTCTGGCATGGGTGGCCAGTATTGGTCAACAACAGATATGCAAATAGTGCAGCGTGGCGAGACTACTACAGTGAGTGCACGAGTATGTATAATTGGCCCGACAGAAATGTGACAACAAACTCAGGACAAAAAAAAATGCCAGCATGTTGCAATGGAATTGTAAGTTAACTGTTTAAGAAGTTGATTGCAAGAGGGAAGAAGCTGTTGGCATGTCTGCTAGTTCTAGTTTGCATTGATCGGTAGCGCCTACCTGAGGGAAGGAGCTGTAAGAGCCGGTGACCGGGATGTGGAGGGTCCGAGAGGATTTTGCACATTCTTGTCTTAGTTCTGGCAGCGTGCAAGTCCTCAAAGGTGGGTAGGGGGGTACCGACAATCCTTTCAGCAGGTTTGATTGTCGGTTGCAGTCGGAGTTTGTCCTTTTTTGTAGCAGCACCAAACCAGACTGTGATGGAAGAACACAGGACTGATTTGATGACCGCTGTGTAGAACTGCCTCCGCAGCTCCTGTGGCAGGCCGTGCTTCCTCAGAAGCCGCAGGAAGTATAGCCTCTGCTGGGCCTTTTTGAGGACGAAGTTGATGTTGATCGCCCACTTCAGGTACCGAGAGAGTATAATTCCCAGAAACTTGAAGGTCTCGACGGTTGACACAAGGCAGCTGGACAGCGTGAGGGGCAGCTGTGGCGAAGGATGCCCCCTTAAATCCACGATCATCTCAACAGTCTTGAGCGTGTTCAGCTCCAGGTTGTGTCAGCCACAACAAAGCTCCAGCCGCTCCACTTCCTGTCGATATGCAGACGCGTCACCGTCTTTGATGAGGCCGATGACAGTGGTGTCATCTGAAAACTTCAGGAGTTTGACAGCCGGGTACATTGAGGTGCAGTCGTTTGTGTAGAGAGAGAAGAGCAGCGGAGAGAGGACACAACCTTGGGGTGCCCCAGTGCTGATGCTGCATGTGGATGAGGTGGTCTCCCCCAGCCTCACCTGCTGTGTCCTGCCCGTCAGGAAGCTGTAAATCCACTGGCAGATGGCAGGTCAGACGCTGAGTTGGAGAAGCTTGGAGGAAAGGATGATGGTGTTGAACGCTGAGCTGAAGTCCACGAATAGGATCCACACGTAGGTCCCTGGGCTGTCGAGGTGTTCTAGGATGAAGTGCATTCCCATGTTGACTGCATCATCCACAGACCTGTTTGCTCGGCAGGCAAACTGCAGGGGGTCCAGCAGGGGACTTGTGACGGTCTTGAGGTGGTTCAGCACGAGACGTTCAAAGGACTTCATGACCACAGATGTCAAGGCGACAGGCCTGTAGTCATTTAGACCCGAGATTGTAGGTTTCTTGGGGACTGGAATGATGGTGGAGCGTTTGAAACAGGATGGCACTTCGCATAGTTCCAGAGGTCTATTGAATATCTGAGTGAAGACTGGAGCGAGCTGGTCCGCACAGACTTTGAGGCATGATGGGGACAGATGGTCTGGGCCTGCCCCTTTGTTAATCTTGTGTTGTTTGAAGACATCCTGTTCGTGGATGGTTAACGCAGAAGTCGGTGGTGTGATTGTGGTCAGTGGTGCGGCTGGGTGGGTGTGGGGTGTGAAAGTGTCCTTTTCAAATCTGCAGTAGAAGGTATTCAAGTTGTTGGCTATTGTGCTATTGTTCTCAGCTTGGGCAGATCGTCACTTGTAATTGGTCAGTGATTGTAATGCATGCCAGACTGATTTAGAGTCGCTAAAGTGTTTTTCCAACTTTGCTGCATAGTTTCTCTTTGCAATGTTAATTTCTTTCGTCAGCTTGTTTCTAGTGAGATTATACAGGGCCCTGTCCCCACTTTGATATGCATCCTCCTTAGCTTAGCGAAGTTCCTTAAGTTTGGCAGTGAACCACGGCTTGTTGTTATTGAATGTGCGAAATGATGTTGTTGGTACACACACATCTTCACAGAAATTAATATAGGATGTGACAGTGTCCGTATATTCATCCAGGCTGCCAGCGGAATTTTCAAAGACACTCCAGTCTGGGCAGTCTTAACAGCTTTGAAGTTCTATCTTTGCCTCATTGGTCCACTTTAAGTTAAGTTAAGTTAAGTATGTTGTATGTATGTTGGTATTAAGTGAATTAAGCAGTGATCAGACGAGCCCAGAGCTGCACGAGGAATGGCACGGTATGTGTTATTTAGCGTAGTATAGCAGTGGTCTAAAATGTTATTTTCCCTGGTAGGACAGTTGATGTGCTGCTTGTATTTAGGGAGTTCGTGGTTGAGTTTAGCTTTGTTTAAGTCCCTGAGAATAATTAGGGCTGAGTCTGGGTGTTTTTTATTTTTTATTTTATTTCGTTTACTTGTTCAGCAAGCATTAGCAGTGCGGCATTCATGTTAGACCTCACGAGACGAGTAGAATGGCTTACAGTTCAAAAACAGCGACTCCAAATGCGGGCAGCATTACACCATTTTCCGTTGATATAGAAGCATATCCCGCCGCCTTTTGTTTTCCCCGATGATTCCATGTCATGGTCTGCCCGGTGAAGATGGAAAATACTGTATTTATTCTCATTTATTGAGATGACATTCCTAAATAGATTGTGCAACAGATGCCTGCAGATGACTATAGATGATTTTTTAGCTGGAAAATAGGGACATGAGCCTGAAACCTCACATAGTTTCAATACAAATTTAAGAACAATAAATCATATCTATAGTCATCTGCAGGCTTCTATATATACAGTGGGTACAGAAAGTATTCAGACCCCCTTAGAATTTTCACTCTTTTTTATATTGCAGCCATTTTCTAAAATCATTTAAGTTCGTTTTTTTCCATATTAATGTACACACAGCACCCCATATTGACAGAATAAAATGGAATTGTTGACATATTTACAGATTTATTGAAAAAGAATAACTGAAATATCACACAGCCATAAGTATACAGACCCTTTGCTCAGTATTTAGTAGACGCACCCTTATGCACTAATACAGCCATGCAACAATTTTTTCACACCTAGATTTGGGGATCCTTTGCCATTCCTCCTTGCAGATCCTCTCCAGTTTTGTCAGGTCGGTATGGAAAAAGTTGGTGGGCAGCCATTTTCAGGTCTCTCCAGAGATGCTCAATTGGGTTTAATTGGGTCACGGAGTTGTTCTGAAGCCACTCCTTCGGTATTTTAGCTGTGTGCTTCTGGTCATTGTCTTTTTTGAAGGTGAACCTTCGGCCCAGTCTGAGGTTCTGCACACTCTGGAGAAGGTTTTCATCCAGGATATCACTGTACTTGGCCACATTCATCTTTCCTTTGATTGCAACTAGTCGTCCTGTCCCTGCAGCTGAAAAACACCCCCACAGCATGATGCTGCCACCAACATGCTTCACTGTTGGGATTATATTTGACAAGTGATGAGCAGTTCCTGGTTTTCTCCACACATGCCATTTAGAATTAAGGCCAACAATTACTATCTTGGTCTCATGAGACCAGATAATCTTATTTCTCCATCTTGGAGACCTTCAGGTGTTTTTTAGCAAACTCCATGCGGGCTTTCATGTGTCTTTCACTGAGGAGAGGCTTCTGTCGGGCCACCATAAAGCCCCGATTGGTGGAGGGCTGTCGTGATGGTTGACTTTCTAGAACTTTCTCCCATCTCCCGACTGCCTCTCTGGAGCTCAGCCACAGTGATCTTTGGGTTCTTCTTTTCCTCTCTCACCAGGACTCCTTTCCCCCAATTGCTCAGTTTGGCCGGACGGCCTCCTTTAGGAAGGGTTCTGGTCGTGCTAAACATCTTCCATTTAAGGATTATGGAGGCCACTGTGCTCTTAGAAACCTTAAGTGCAGCATACATTTTTTTGTAACCTTGGCCAGATCTGTGCCTTGCCACAATTCTTTCTCTGAGCTCTTCAGGCAGTTCCTTTAACCTCATGATTCTCATTTGCTCTGACATGCGCTGTGAGCTGTAAGGTTTTATATAGGAAGGTGTGTGGCTTTTCCTAATGGGTATAATATAATATAATGTCCAATAGGTATAATCAGACACAGCTGGACTCCAATGAAAGTGTAGAACCATTTTGATCAGAATAAATGGACAGCACCAGAGTTAAATATATGTCACAGCAAAAGGTCTGAATACTTATGGCTGTGTGATTTTTCAGTTTTTCCTTTTTAATAAATCTGATCAGATCAGAATCATCTTTATTTGCCAAGTATGTCCAAAAAACACACAAGGAATTTGTCTCCGGTAATTGGAGCCGCTCAAGTACGACAACAGACAGTCAATTAACAGAGAACCCTTTTGAGACATAAAGACATTGAGAAAAACAGTCACTGAGCAATAAAGGGTTGCTAATTATCTGGTGATGCCGGTACAGTTTTTTTTTTTTTTTTTTGACAATTGTGCAAAAGATGTCCTCTAGCACTTAGAGCAGTTCGAATGACTAATATTACAATAGTCCGGTGCAATGACCATTGTGCAAAGGGCGCCGAGACGTCACGCGAATAGTACGACAATGTCTGGGACAATGTTGATTGTGTAAATGTTGCAGATACTCCTCAGTCACTGTGCAAATGGAGCAGATGCTACTCTGGCATGAATGGCCAGTATTGGTCAACAACAGATATGCAAATAGTGCAGCGTGGTGAGACTACTACAGTGAGTGCACGAGTAATATATAATTGGTCCGACAGAAATGTGACAACAAACTTAAGACACAAAGATAAAAAAATTGCCAGCATGTTGCAATGGAATTGTAGGTTAGCTGTTTAAGAAGTTGATTGCAAGAGGGAAGAAGCTGTTGGATTGTCTGCTAGTTCTAGTTTGCATTGATCGGTAGCGCCTACCTGAGGGAAGGAGCTGGAAGAGCTGGTGACCGGGATGCGAAGGGTCCGAGAGGATTTTGCACGCTCTTGTCTTAGTTCTGGCAGCGTGCAAGTCCTCAAGAGTGGGTAGGGGGTCAATCCTTTCAGCAGTTTTGATTGTCCATTGCAGTCGGAGTTTGTCCTTTTTTTGTAGCAGCACCAAACCAGACTGTGATGGAAGAACACAGGACTATCCATCCATCCATTTACTTTACCGCTTATCCTCACTAGGGTTGCGGGCGTGCTGGAGCCTATCCCAGCTATCTTTGGGCGAGAGGGGGCGTACAACATGAACTGGTCGCCAGCCAATCGCAGGGCATATAGAAACAAACAACCATTTGCACTCACAGTCACCCCAATGGGCAAATTAGAGTCTTCAATCAACCTACCACGCATGTTTTTGGGATATGGGAGGAAATCGGCGTGCCCGGAGAAAACCCACAGAGGCACAGGGAGAACATGCAAACTCCACACAGGAGGGGCCGGGATTTGAACCGGGTCCTCAGAACTGTGAGGTAGATGTGCTAAATAGTTGGCCACCGTGCCGCCATTTATTTATTCAAAAAGAAAGGTTTTTCTAATGTCTTGGCATTCAGGCAATTACATTTTTGTCATGCAAGTTTTCCAGCTTTAGAGAACATCAGCTCACATGCCTTTTATGGACCTTTTATTCACCATGTGCTATGATGTAATGTATGTAACTTGTTACGACATCACATTGTACGGTTTGTATAAGTATTTACTTCTGTTTTGCTTCTGTTTTACTTCTGTTTCACTCTGCTGTCTGCAGCTAGGTTGGCATTGCAAATGTCTTACCTGGATAAGGTTCAATAAAAAAAATTAAAAAATACTTGACTTCATGGACAGCTCTTAGTGAGTTTGTATTTGATATTTGTATTATATCATTTTATTTATTTATTTATTTGTGCATGTACAAACAGACAAAAAGCTAGGCTTCATTTCCTTGTCTTGCACAATGGCTAATGTGGTATTTTTTTCCGCAGGCTGGAGGAGCTCCTGCCTGGGAGGTTTTTGAAAAAAATTTTTTACCCACAAAACCAATTGGATTGGACCATCACAGGGTCCCCGCCAGCACGGCAGTGATCGTGTCGTCCGGCAAGCCCAAGGAAGACGCACAACGCCCGCTTGGGCATGGACCTCCACTCATTAGTGGAACCAAGTCGGCCATTGGCGGACCTTGCCGTGAAGTCCAGAACCCACAGCGGCGGACCTCAATGCCGAACCTGGAGCGAACAGTGGACCTTGCCGCCTCTTCGCCCGTGTAGGCTCGGCGACGAACCTCGGCGAGCACCGAGTTTGTCCAGCCTGCTCCTCGTCCACCAAGCGCGGCTCAGCAGGAAAATGTAAAAATCTGTGATTCAAAATTTTGCTTTTCAATGTACAAGTTGTATTTCAACCGTCTTACTTCGAGCCTTGTAACGCCACATCCAGTAATGGCGGCTCTTTGAATGAAAAAGTAAACAAATAATGTGAGGCCACAGAGGTCTGTCAACCAATCATCGTTCGTCAGCAGAGGACATCCTCTCAAAGAGTTTCTGGTAGCCAGGAGTTCCTGCTAAAAGACCCTGCCTGGCAGAAGGAACTAAATTATCCGGGGGGAACCTTCCATATCCTGGTAGTTTTTTTCGGTGGGGACACAGGGAGAACTCAAGCTACCAGGGTAGCTAGGGAAGTTCCTGCAAAGGTTCCTGCAGTGGAAAAGCCCCTATTACATCTCTGCTTTTTGCAGATGATGTGGTTCTGTTGCCTTCATCAAACCGTGATCTTCAACTCTTACTGGAACAGTTCGCAATCGAGTGAGAAGTGGTTGGGATGAGAATCGGCACATCCAAATCTGAGACCATGGTACTCAGTCAGAAAAAGGTGGAGTGCCCTCAGCAGGTCGGGACTGAGATCCTGACCCAAGTGGAGGAGTTTAAGTATCTTGGGGTCTTGTTCATGAGAGAGGGACGAATGGATTGGCACGACAGGCGGATTGGCACTGCATCTGCAGTTAAGCGGATTCTGTATCGGTCTGCCTGATGAGGTGTTCCGGACACGTCCCACCGGGAGAAGCCCCCGGTGAAGACACAGGACGCGCTGGAGACAATATGTCTCTTGGTTGTCCTGGGAACGCCTCTGGATCTCCCCGGAAGAGCTGGATGAAGTGCCCCTAAAACAGAGCATTGACATAACATTCCAAATATCAATATTGTTACTGATGTCAATGATGTTTACATGTTAATATTATTATTTTCTTCTTCTTCTTCTTCTTCTTCTTCTTCTTCTTCTTCTTCTTCTTCTTCTTCTTCTTCTTCTTCTTCTTCTTCTTCGTAATTCTTAATTATTATTGCTAGTATTATAAATCAGCATTGGAACATCTAGTAAACATTAAAATCAGTGACAACATAATTCAATTGTTTTCAACTAAATTCTTACATGACATTTGAATTATGAAAGGCATTTCTACCCGTTCACATTTCCAAGGCTAAGTGTTTAAAATAAGCAGACAAATGTACTTGGCCCTATTTTGTATTTATATCCTGCCCCATAGCAATAACATATGCAGCTGTGGCCCAATGGTTAAGATCATCACCATGGGCGACCTAGGTTCAAGACCAGGTCTGAGCCAGACCATCCGCCAACATCCCCCGGACTCAAGGCTGTGGTGTCCTTGAGCAAGACACTGATACCCCGAACTGCTTTCCAGGCGCTTCAGCTGCCCCCCGCTCCAGTGTGTTCCACTAACAAGTGTGTGTGTGTTCACTGTGATGGGTAAAATGCAGAGAAGAAATTTTGTGTGCATGCATGCATGTTCATGACAATAAAGGTGATTCTTCTTCTTCTTCTAAATATGAGAGTAGCTTTCACTGTTATGCCAACGATACCTGACTATAAATGCCATTAAAACTAACTAACTCACCAGTGATGTGCACGACAGTTCTTTTGTGTGTACTGAATCACTAGAATCAGTTAGTTCAAAAGATTCATTCAAAAGATTTTTTCATTGAATCGTTGAGTTCATCTTCACATAATCATTCAGAATCAGAATCTTTTTTTGCCAAGTATGTCAAAAACATACAAGGAATTTGTCTCCAGTAGTTGAAGCCGGTCTAGTATGACAACAGACAGCCATTAGACAGTAAATACTTTTGAGACATAAAAACACAGTATAGGGACTCACTGAGCAATAAAAGGATACCGACAATGTGGTAATGCCAATACAATTTATTTATTTTTTTTACAATTGTGCAAATGATTCAGAGTTCTCAAGTTATTTAGAGCAGTTTGAAATAATTAAAAGAACGATAATCTGGTAACAGTGACTATTGTGCAAATTGTGGTGATACTTCTCAAGCACATGAGTGGCCATTATTGGTCAATCCATCCATCCATCCATTTTCTGAGCCGCTTCTCCTCACTAGGGTCGCGGGCGTGCTGGAGCCTATCCCAGCTGTCATCGGGCAGGAGGCGGGGTACACCCTGAACTGGTTGCCAGCCAATCGCAGGGCACATAGAAACAAACAACCATTCACACTCACAGTCATGCCTACGGGCAATTTAGAGTCTCCAATTAATGTATGTTTTTGGGATGTGGGAGGAAACCGGAGTGCCCGGAGAAAACCCACGCAGGCACGGGGAGAACATGCAAACTCCACACAGGCGGGGACGGGGATTGAACCCCGCACCTCAGAACTGTGAGGCTGACGCTCTAACCAGTCGGCCACCGTGCCGCCCCATTATTGGTCAACAACAGATATGCAAATAGTGCAGCGTGGCGAGACTTCCACAGTGAGTGGACAAATAATGTATAATTGGCCCGACAGAGATGTGACAAGAATCTAAAGACAAAAATTGGCAGCACGTTACAATGGAATTGTAAGTTAACTTTTTAAGAAGTTAATGGCAAGAGGGAAGAAGCCGTTGGAATGTCTGCTAGTTTTAGTTTGCATTGTTCAATAGTACCTTCCTGAGGGAAGGAGCTGAAAGAGGTGGTGACAAGGATGTGGAGGGTGCAATAGGATTTTTCATGCTTGTCTTAGTTCTGGCAGCGTGAAAGTCCTCAAGGGTGGGTAGGGGTATACCGACAATTTTTTCAGCAGTTTTGATTGTCCATTGCAGTCAGAGTTTGTCCTTTTTTGTGGCAAAACCAAACCAGACTTTGATGGATGAACACAGGACAGATTCGATGACTGCTGTGTATAACTGCCTCAACAGCTTCCTGGAAGGCCGTGCTTCCTCAGAAGCCATAGGAAGTACAGGTACATCATTTCCTGAGCCTTTTTGAGGCTGGAGTTGATGTTGGTCTACGACTTCAGGTAGAGAGAGACTGTAATTCCCAGGAACTTGCCACAAGGCAGTAGGACATCGTGAGGGGCATCTGTGGCGAAGGATGCCTCCTGAAGTCCACGATCACCTCTACAGTCTTGAGTGTGTTCAGCTCCAGCTTGTGTCGGCCACACCACAGCTCCACTTCCTGTCGATATGCATACTCGTCATAGTCTTTCATGAGGCCAATGACTGTAGTGTCATCTGCAAACTTCCGGAGTTTGACAGCTGGGTGCGTTGAGGTCCAGTCGTTCGTGTAGAGAGAAAAGAGCAGCAGAGGGAGGACACATCCTTGGGGCGCCGCAGTGCTAGTGGTGTGTGTGGATGAGGTGGTGTCCTGCGGCCTCCCCTGCTGTGTCCTGCCAGTCAGGAAGCTGTAAATACACTAGCAGATGGCAGGTAAGACTCTGAGCTGAATAAGCTTGTAGGAGAGGAGTTCTGAGAGGATAGTGTTGAACGCGGAGCTGAAGTCCACGAACAGGATCCTCATGTAGGTCCCCGCGCCGTCGAGGTGTTCTAGGATTAAGTGTAGTCCCATGCTGACTGTGTCATGCACAGACCTGTTTGTTCAGTAGTCAAAGTGCTTCCTCATTCAGTTCATGATTCAGCCCTTAGGTTCACGTTCAGTCAACACGTTCATCGAAGGAATATGTGTTGTTGTCATGTATTGTAAACTAGGAAAGGAAAAACAACAACTTAAGCTATCATATCTATCAATCAGCAAGCTCTCGAACACCCGACTTTGGTCGTGACTCATGAACATCCATGCGGCAAGCTCAGCTGCCGCACCTTCCGCGTCACCGCTACATCCACCCAGGCTCCGGCTGGCTGGCGAGACTTGTCTGCCTTCCACTGTGGTGGACAGCGTCGTTGACACCAGGACCCGTGCTTTCTGTTCACCCACCTTACTGTTATTGTCATCTGATTAGTGTAAAGCATCTTTGAGTGTCTTGAGAATCACTATACAAGTTTAATGTATTATTATTGTTATTATTATTATTATTATTATAAAAAAGCTTTAATAATCACATTAGAGACAGAGGTGATGATATGTATGTCTACATATATACATTTATTCTTTACATTTATTTTAAATGCGTGTGCTTCTTTTAAGGTGCTTGACTACCTCAACATTAGCCGGTATCTTCGAGAAACGGATGCTAGAGAAAGCTATTGCCGTGAGGACGAACGGTTAAAATCACTCATGAGTAGGGTTGGGAATCGAGAACTGATTGAAACCGGGACTAAAGTTCAGGTTTACCCGGAATCGTTCAGATAAAAAAAATTCAGTTCCCACTTTCAATGCCGACAGTCAGCCGACCCCGAAGAAGAAAGAGGCGAAAACCAAGAAAGAAGAACGTGCCCAACGACAGCGGCGGCGAACAAAAGAGTGTCTTAACTTCATCCATCCATTTTCTGAGCCGCTTCTCCTCATTCGGGTCGCGGGCTTGCTGGAGCCTAACCCAGCGATCATCGGGCAGGTGGTGGGGTACACCCTGAACTGGTTGCCAGCCAATCGCAGGGCACATAGAAACAAACAACCATTCGCACACACATTCACACCTACGGGCAATTTAGTCTTCAATTAACCTAGCATGTTTTTGGGATGTGGGAGGAAACCGGACTGCCTGGAGAAAACCCACGCAGGCACGGGGAGAACATGCAAACTCCACACAGGTGGGGCCGGGGATTGAACCCCGGTCCTCAGAACTGTGAGGCGGACGCTCCAACCAGTCGTCCACCGTACCGCCTGTCTTAAACTAAATGAACAGTCGCCTCAGTGCAACACTTGGGATAGGATTATATTGTGCAAACGAAGCTGAAGTGCTACCTCCCACTTCGAGCCTCAGCCCACACCTCTCAGAACTTGATTGAAGTAAATTGGGTGAGTGTGAAACAATATAATACATTGGTAGCGTATATTGGTTGAAATGAAAATGTAATTAATTTGACAAAAGATTATAAGGAAGGTAAACGCCTGAGTTCACTTTCGGGTTCGTTTTAATTGTTAAAATCAAACTAATTTGTCTCGTAAAGGGGAACCACATCACTTTTTATATGTCTAAAATTTAGAGAAAGTTGATGTGAAACCGTTTTATCAGTCTCGTAATCTGAAGGTTGCTACATTTTTTATTTGACGACATTATCGTCATTATCGACATTATCAACAAATCGACATTATATAAGACTTTATGTCTCAAAAGTGTTCTCTGTCAAGTGACTGTCTGTTGTCGTACTAGAGCGGCTCCAACTACCGGAGACAAATTCCTTGTGTGGTTTTTTTGGACATACTTGGCAAATAAAGATGATTCTGATTCTGATCCTGATTCTGATTCTGATTTTATGAAATTCCACTCCGAGATGACAGAGGCTTACTTAAACTCAGAACACACACAAAACACAACCAAGAGTGAAATCTTTGGTATTTTAATAACATCTACAAGGGATCGAGAGGGAAACACACAAAGCGGTCTAACTAAAGAACGAAAATAACACTATTAATGGTGAAAAGAAGAAAAGGAGGTGTAAGAAAAGGGACATAGAGCACTGTGTTTTGCTGGGTAAAAATATGAATCTGCGCGTTTAATGCATTGAGTCAGAGCGACAGAGCACAAAGTTGGGATTTTGTGTGAAGCTAATAATGTCCCCGAAATTATTAGTTACTAATCTTCTACAGTCTTGCAAATACTGGTGAGTTACTCATGAACATAGATCAGCCGGTAGATGGGGTGGTCTGTCTCAGTCGTTTCAGGAGGCACGGAGACAGGTTTGGTCGAATGAGAAAAAGGATGCAGAAAAATGTACAAAACAAAAGAGGCGAAAGAAGAAAAATTGTTGCTCATCACACCTCATTGGGAGAATATGACCGTCTCTCTCCCCGCCTGCTTTCCGGGATCCGCTAGCAAGTTCAGAGAACTCACGTTTGGCTGGGTAAATTTTTTTTTTTTTTTTTTTTTTACAAATATTCCCTCAATTTGAATTTGCTGCCTGCCACATGTTCCAAAAAAAGCTGGGACAGGGGCAACAAAAGTTGAGTAATGCTAAAAAAAAGCTGTTTCAAACATTTCACAGGTAAACAGGTTAATTGGAAAAAGCTATGTGTCGTGATTGGGTATAAAAGGAGCATCCCTGAAAGGCTCAGTTGTTCACAAGCAAGGATTGCAATAAATTTATGGATTTCATTATCTACAGTCCATGATATAATCAACAGATTCAGAGAATCTAGAGATATCGCTGCATGTAACCGACAAGGCCGAAATTGTAATGTATTCAATTGAATATAGGTTGAAAAGGATTGGCAAACCATTGTATCCATCCATCCATTTTCTTTCGCTTATCCAAGGTCTCGTCACGGGGGCAGCATCTTAAGCAAAGATGCCCCGCCTTCCCCCTCCCCATTCACTTTGTCCAGCACTTTTTGGGTGATCCCGAGGCGTTCCCAGGCCAGCCGAGAGACATAGTCAATCCAGCGTGTCCTGGGTCGTCCCTGGGGCCTGCTCCCGGTGGGACGTCCATGGAACACCTCACCAAGAAGGCGTCCAGGGGTGTAGAGCTGGTACACTGTTCCGAAGCCAGGATGAAAACCACACTGCTCCTCCTGAATCTGAGATTTGATTTACAGATGAATCCTCCTCTCCAGCACCCCTGAAATGATTACCAGGGACATTAAGGTGTGTGATTCCCCTGTAGTTGGAACACTTTTTAAGAAGGGTTTGCCAATCCAGAGGCACTGTCCCCAATGTCCACGGGAGCAGAGGCATGTCACCCAGGACAGCGCTACAAAATCCAGAGCTCTTCGGAACTCCGGGCGGATTTCATCCACCCCTGAGACCCTGTCACCTTAAAGCTTTTTAACCACCTCAGTGACCTCAACCCAGGAGATAGGAGAGCCCACCTTAGAGTACCGTATTTTCATGACCACAAGGCGCACTTAAAAGTCGTAAATTTTCTCTAAAATGGATGGCGCGCCTTATAATGCGGCGCGCCTTATGTGTGCACCGAGTTCCAACATCTATAAATGTTGTTGTGTAATGAGCGCTCCGCTTGACCTTTTTAAATTTTTTCTTTTACTTTTATTTGACCGCTTGACTGACTGGGAGCATTTCCTGCTTATACAGAGGAAAAGCGGACGTGGCTGAGGACAGCATGCGGACGTAAAGGGGGAAGGGTGCGTGAAGGAGGACGCTAAAGCCTCGCCCCTAGTAGGTATATAGCGCCGGGGTATGCATTGTGCAAAACAACATCGGTTTGGCTAAGGACCCCTGAAAATGGCACCTAGAAGAGACACGCTTACTAAGCACAGTTTAAACTGCAAGCTATACAGTTACGTGGAGGAACATGGGAATCGAGCAGCCGCGAGAGAATTTAAGATCAACAAATCCATGGTTCGCAAGTGGAGGAAGCAGGAAAACAAGCTTCGCCAAGTTAAGAAGACGAAGCTGAGTTTCCGCGGAAAAAAAAGAAAAACAAAAAGCAGGTTGGAAGACCAACTCGAGCAATGGATTAATGAGCAAAGAACAGCCGGGAGAAGCGTCTCGAGTCACCATTCGACTGAGTGTAATAACTCTGCCATGTGCAGCAAGTGAGGAAGCTTGCTATCATTCCGGGAGGCTTGATGAACCGCTGGACATCTGTGTAAACAGGACATTCAGTGAGCGGCGTGGGAGCCATGGATGACAGATGACGACACAGCTTTACTAAGACTAGGAGGCAGTGCCGGGCGAGTTACGCCACAATTTGTGAATGGATTGTGGATGCTTGGGCTAACGTGTCTGCTTGTACTGTTGTTCGAGTTTTCGTAAAAGCCGGCATCATTTCTGAGGAGCCACAGAACTTACCCAGCTGTTCATTTCGGATAGAGAAGATGAGGATTGATAAAAAAAAAAGGTGAGTACATTGTTAAATACTTCAATTAAGTACAACCGAACTCAGTTTTGCTCCCGCTGCCTTTTGAAAAACATTGTTTTAGAATGCTTGCTACCGTATGTTTTAAGCTAGCGTATGTTTTACCATGCCTGCGCCCAATAATACGTGTTAAATACACAAATAGACCCTGTAACTGAGCCTGTGCCTTTTAATATGGTGCGCCTTATGGTCGTGAAAATACGGTACCCAGACTTTTCTTCCTCATAGGAAGGCGTGTCAGTGAAGGTCTTCAAAGTATTCGGTCCACTGACTCACAACGTCCCGAGTTGAAGTCAGCAGCGCCCCATCCCCACTATACACAAGGTTGATGGTCCACTGCTTCCCCCTCCTGAGACGCCGGATGGTGGACGAGAATTTCCTCGAAGCCGTCCGGAAGTTATTCTCCAAGGCCTGACCGAACCCCTCCCGTGCCCGTGTTTTTGGCTCAGAGACCACCAAAACTGCGGTCCGCTTGGCTAGCCAGTACCCATCAGCTGCCTCCAGAGTCACACTAGCCCCAAAAGGACTCCTTCAGCTTGTGGTGTCCACAACGAGTTTGGAGATTGCTGCCATGACAGGCACTGACCACCTTACGGCCACAGCTCCATTCGCCCGCCTCAGCAATGGAGGTGCAGAACATGGTCCACTCAGACTCAATGTCCTCTGCCTCCCCTGGGACGTGCTCGAAGTTCTGCCGGAGGTGGGAGTTGATACTCCTTCTGACAGGGTACTCTGGCAGGTGTTCCCAACAAACCCTCACAATACGCTTGGGTCTGCTCGGTCGGGCCAGCATCTTCTCCCACCATCAGAGCTAACTTACCACTAGGTGGTGTCCAAGACGTGGCTGCAAGTCTGATGACACAATCACAAAATCAATCATCAAACTGCGGCTAGGGTGTCCTGGTGCCAAGTGCACATATAGACACCCTCATGTTTGAACGTGGTGTTTGGTATGGGCAGTCCTGTGGTGAGCACAGATGTCCAGTAACAGGACACCACTTTGGCTCTGATTGAGGAGTGTGGGGACATTCCTCCCAGTCATGCCCTTCCAGGTCATTGTCATTTCCTAAGTGAGTGTTGAAATCCCCCAGAACAACAAGGGAGTCCCGAGCAGGGTTTGGATTTGCCCGCTCCGTCTGGCCGTTGGTTTGGGGGTGGTAGCTGGAAGACAAACTGGCTGCTGTGCCCACCGGCTAGCACAACTCTTTCCAGACCTGGGATGAGAACTGAGGACCCCGGTCCGATACAATGTCAACAGGGATACCATGAAGTCTGAATACGTGGAGGACAAGAAGGTGTGGCATATATTGGTTTGGATAAAAATGTAATTAATTTAGGAGAAAAGAATAGCCGCAAGCGACGCCTGCGTTACTTCCGGTTTAGCGTGATTTTAAGTTTAAGCGTTGAAATCTAATTATTTTATCTCGAAAATGGGCACCACGTCTCTTTTTAGATGTGTAAAACTTTAGGACAACAAAAACCTCTATGTCTCGTAATCAGAAGGTTGCTACAGGAATTAAATAAGAGTGCTCAATAACCAGAGGTCTTCTGTCGAACCCAAAGACACACAAATAATACAGGTAGTGACTTATTATAGAACATTTAATGAGATCTAACAGGGGAATCTACAGTGGAACAATGCACAGAAAAGCAAAACAAAGCACAGATATCATTGGTAGAAGGAAGCTGAACTTTTGATGTGAGGGTGGAATGAATGAGCAATGACAAGGCACAGAGCTGGAGGTTCCTGTTCTCATTAATTTAAACCCAAATATGTACCAATCTCTACTTTAGTAGACCGCAAGTTCGACTCAACGTGCATGGAACAGAATTTAGGCAGGCTGGTCGATGTCCCAAATGTTTGGCCGGTCCGGTTGGCACGGGGAACAGGTAGATTTGGCGGAAAAAGGAGGAAGGAAAAAAGAAAAAAAAACAATAAAAAGAGTTCCAAAGCGGATCGGTCGAGGCCCGTGTGTCGCTGTTCGCAAGACGCTTGGAGCCGACGTGCGCTGCCTGTTTCCTTCCCAATGGAGCTGGCCTGTGAGCTCCCCAGGCACCTGCAAGGGTAGCTCGGGGCACTAGCAAGGTGCCCTGTGGGGGAGAAAGGTCCGATGTGTCCTCGCCACCTCGTGGTGAGAGGTGGGGCTTCCTGGCTGAGCCAGTCTTCGGCAAGTTGGTCGAACAAGCGTGCCAGTAACAAAGGGGCCTCCGGCCTTTATGCCTAGCTGGAAAGGGGGTGCCCCCCCTTTGGGGGGATATAGACCGCCTCGTAATGTTACTTTTCCATCCTAGGATTATTTTGTCCTTTAAAACCGGTGGGATAAAATATTAATTATTGGATCAAAGATAACAAGACCAATTTCCAGCTTTGCATTGTCACGCGCACATCCTCTTTAATCCATGTAATGAATGTTTCAATTGTATGTGGTTGTTGAGAACACTGTAATATTTGCAATGTGGCATTTGTGTTGTGTGGGGTGAAATGTCTCATCCGGTTCAGTTGACAAACAGAATTAACATCAGACATTCAAAATTGCAGAAATATTATCACTAGTCGCACTGTTGTGATGGAAACCGGGAGCGTTCATGCAAAGTTCTTAAAATATCATACAACATTCAAATTCGGTGAAAATTGTGATTCGTTCCCCAGAGTTGCAGTAGCTCTCCACCGCCTGTGGGTGTCGCTCATGCGCCATCCATTATCCCAGACAAAAGGAACAAATGGCCCTGTGGCTTCATGGGGAACCATCGACCAGAAGGTTTCTCACCTTCTTGATCATCAAGGCAGTGTCCCAAAAAAAGAAGTCTTTGTTGGTGAGACTCTTTAGGCTGGCTGGGGGTGAAATTTAATTAACTTAGCATAAGAGTGAGAAACCAGATGACCGTGTCTCAGCTTTGATGAGCTCCTTGGGACTGGCTGGTAATTCATTTAGCGTCCGTGTGAGAAGCTAAATATCCCGTGCTTCTCCTTTGATAAGTGGACCAGGCTTTCCTTATATGTCTTGTGTATGCAGATGGGCTCAGCGGGGCAACCGAGGCAGGTATGCGGAACAGCACGAGATTGGGGGTTGCTGGGTACCATCTGGTTAATGGCGTGTCCGTTACAAAGGTTAGTAGTCTCTAAAGCAAAGGGCAATTTAGGAAGAGGTACATAGTGAACACACTTGGAGAACCGGTCAGTAATGGTGAGGATGACGACGTTACCTTCAGATGGAGGCGTTACCTTCAGATGGAGGTAGGCTGACAATGAAGTCCAGGGAGATGTGGGACCAAGTGGGGCTCGGAATGGGTAAGGGGTGCAGCAGACCAGCCGGAGGCTGATGTGAAGTCTTACCTCAGGCACAGATGGTGCAGGCTCGGACAAACTCTCGGGTGTCTTTGACTAAGCTGGGCCATCAGAAATGTTGCTGGATGAAATGGATGGTGCAGGTGATGCGGAATGACAGGTGAGCTTGGAGTTCTGGGCCTACTGAAGGACGTCAGAGCGTGCGGAATCGGGTACAAACAGTCCGTGAGGCGGTCCGGTCTTGGGATCCTGGTGAGTCTTCTGAGGCTCTTTAACCACCTGTTCAATCTTCCAAGTGGCTGCTCCCATGAAGCACAAGGAAGGGAGGATGGAATCTGGTTCAGTTGGACTGGAGGGGGGTGCAAACAGACGAGAGAGCGCATCAGGCTTGCCATTGCGCAAACCAGGGCGGGAGGAGTGGCAGAAATTGAACCAACTGAGAAATAAAGCCCAGCGAGCTTGCCGCGGATGAAGCCGCTTGGCGGACGGGATAAGCCAGGTTTTTGTGGTCAGTCCATATCATAAAGGGTGTAACGGTCCCCTCCAGTGCCTCCACTCTACCAGGGCCCAAATGATGGCTAGCAGCTCACGGTTCACGACGTCATAATTTCGCTCAGATGTGGAACAGCAACAGGAGAAAAAGGCACACGGATGTAGTTTTTGCGAGACTGGGCCCCGCTGGGAGAGGACGACTCGCGCCCCCGTGTCAGACGCATCAATCTCCACCATGAATTGGAGGGAGGGGTCGGGGTGTCGTAGGATGGGGGCACTGGTGAAAATTTCTTTGATGCGATTGAATGCTTGCGATGCGGCAGGCGTCCAATGGAAAGGGGAGCTGGTGGAGGTGAGACTGGTAAGAGGTACGGCAACCTTGCTGTAGTCACGGATGAAGCGGCGGTAGAAATTGGCAAAGCCTAGGAATCGTTGTAGCTCTTTGCGGGTGGAGGGAATGGGCCAGTTGACGATCTTTGCTGGGTTTGGTTGTAACTGTCCTTTGGCGATGAAGTATCCCAAGAAATGAACAAAGGAGAGGTGGAATTCGCACTTTTCAGATTTAACAAAAAGACAGTTTTCGAGTAGGTGTTGGAGGACTTGATGGACGTGCTGGCGATGTTCTTCGGTGGCACCCAGATGAGAATGTCTTCTAAATATAAGAAGATCAACCGGTTGAGCATGTCTCGGAGGATGTCATTTCTGAAGGTTTGGAGAATGACAGGGGCGTTGGTTAATCCAAACGGCATGACCATACAGTCGAAGTGTCTGAGGGGGGTGTTGAAGGCAGTTTTCCATTCGTCCCCCTCTCTAATGCAGATGAGTTGATACGCATTCTGCAGGTTCAACTTTGTGAATACTTGGACATCACAGAGGGGCTCGAAGGAGAGATCGATGAGGGGGAGCGGGGCTTTATTTTTTACTGTAATGTCATTAAGACCGCGGAAGTCGATGCAGAGGAAGAGAGTGGTATCTTTCTTTTTTGAACGAAAAAGAAGCCGGCTCCCAGAGGCAAAGAAGAGTGCCGGATGAGTCCGGAGGCAAAGGAGTCGAGGATAGAATGGGATGGGAAAGATCAAAGAGACGGGTGCAGGGAAGAGGGGCTCCCGGCAAGAGGTCAATGGCACAGTCATAGAAGCGGTTGGGGGGAAGAGAGATGGTGAGGTCCTTACTGAAAATGGGGGAGAGGTCATGATATTCTTCAGGTACCCGGGAAAGATCGATTGGAGTAGCTGGGGGCTGAGGTGTAGTGGAGGTCGGGACAGCTGAAAGAAGGCAGTGGGAATGGCAGAAGTGACTCCAACCGGTGATAGACAGGCGGGTCCAATCCATTGGCTATGAAGTGACCTGACAGTCCACAATAAATACATAATCGCTGAAAAAAGCGGCATTGACGGGGGTTCCAGGGGTCTAACCGGGTCTTGCCTAGTTGCATAGGCTCCTCTACTCTTGTGGGGGGTGAAGAGGAGGTGGCATGGGGTTCAGTGAGCGGCGGAGTGGTTGGAGGCGCAGCTCTCGTGGGTGGAGCGGAACAGCGCGTGTTTGTTCCACGCTCACGAGCTCTCTCTTGGAGGCTGTTGTCGTGTTTGATGGGTAATGAGACTAAATTCTCAAGGGAGGTGGGTTCGTCCCTTGTTGCGAGCTCATCCTTGAGTTGTTCTGACAACTTGAAAAAAATTCCCCTTAAGGCTGCGTCGTCCCACTCGCATTCACTCGCAAGTATCTGGAATACAATCGAGTATGATGCCACAGAACTCGAACCTTTGGTGAGCGCTAGGAGGCACAGAGGGGCTTCCCTACGCTTAACGGGGTGATCGAAAACTTTTTTAAACTCTGCCATAAAGGAGTCTAGTGATACAAGTACCGGGGAGGAATTATGCCAAATCCCAGTTGCCCATTTGGCAGTTCTTTCACACAGAAGACTTTGGATCTGTCTGTAGGATAGCTCAGTGGTTGCAGGTCAAATACTAAGTACAGTTTAGTAAAAAGTGGCTGCATGAACCGAGGTTCCCAGAGTAAGGTTCGGGAGGAGGAACGTGAGGCTCTTTGTACAGGAGACAGGTTTGATCTGAGGCTGCAGGCTTGGGAGAAATACTCATGGAAGTATTGCTGAGGTGGCTCTGGGAGGACAGGAGGGATAGTTGCGTAAAGGCTTTCAATGAGTTCATGATCTCGCGGAGGGCTTTGTCATGTCTGCTTATATGAGTGCCCTGGTGGGCGAGCGCTTCCCTCAACGCTTCTGGAGTTGCTGGGTCCATGATGGCCTGAGTATTCTGTCACGGTTCAAAGTCGTATGTGAATTGGATTGGACCCAAGAGCAGACTGAGGCGGAGGGAGTGGATTTAGAATGGTTCATTGTGGGTTGGCTCCGGGAAGGATATCCAAGGCGAGGGGGCGGACCATCAGGACAAGGAGTGGTGGTGAGCAGGAAGCAGGAACGTGAGCAGGTGATGAAGCTTGGCGGCATGGCAGGAGCAGACAGCGAGGCGGGGAAGGCACGGGAGGAACACTGCAGACAGAAGAGAACAAGATTGGGTGAGTACAGATGCGAGTCGTCTGATAGTTACATGTATACCACAAAACCTGGAAGTACGAGCGTTGGCCAGTGAGTTACAGCGTTACAAGTGTTAATACTCAGGCGAAGGCAGCAGGACTTGACAGGCTTTAAATACAGGCAGTAATGAGTGATGGTTCAAGACAGGTGCACGGCCCAGGTGATGCTGATTGCTGGAAAGAAAGAGAGGGAGAGGGAGAGACAAGGCGCACGGCACCACCCAAGCTTCAAAAGAGGAAATGCAGGGTGTGGATCATTTTTTACATTATTTTTGTCTTCAAAGAAAGTAAAGCAGCGCGAGCGTGTTTACAGACTCCAAAAACAACAGCTTTGTCATGGAGCTCTTAAATTGTGACTGCTCAAACTTGGACATTTCAGTTCACTTCTAACTTGAGAAAACACCTTGCGGTAAGTTGCAGATGTTTCTATTGTTTTTTGGCATAGGATTTGCCAACATTAGCCCTATCTGATGGTGTCGCACACTCACACGCACACACAATCACTAAGTCTGTTCAGTAAACAGCTTCTTCATGAAGTCCATCCATCCATCCATCCTTTCTCAACACCATTTATCCTGTTCAGGGTCACGGGGGCGCTGGAGTCTATCCCAACCGACTTCAGGCAAAAGGTGGACTACACCCTGAAGTGGTCGCCAGTCAGTCGCAGTCGCACATGATGTTGATGTTCATGCTCTGATTTAAACAAATATATCAGAAGTTACTCACAAGTTACTCTGGACTTGAGTAGTTTTTTCATTGAGTACTTTCTTACTCTTACTCAAATATTTGGATGACAACTTTTTACTTTTACTTGAGTTATATTATTATAAAGTAACAGTACTCTTACTTGAGTACAATATTTGGTTACTCTACCCACCTCTGGGCAGCGCTCTTGCGCCCTCTTTTGACCAGCCACCACCGATTGGCCCCTGCTAAAAATAAATCCTAGAATCTCCACTGCCAGTGAGGTCGGGGGGAAAAAAGAGCCCCAGGCAACAACCTCTGGTGCTCCTTTGAGAACCAGACCAAAATTGTTATGTACCCCACTGTAAATAAAGTTTAAATAAAAAATAAAAATAAAATAAACGCTGGTACTCAATGAGCCATCCATCCATCCATTTGCTACCGCTTATCCTGTTCAGAGTCACGGGTGAGCTGGACTGGTCGCCAGTCAATCACTGGACACATACAGCATGCAGCATGGTTTACCATAATACCAGGAGAAAACTCCCGCAAGCACAAGAAGAACATGCAAACGCCACACACAGAGGCAGAATCTTGGTTGAGTATACTGTATCTGTGACATGCTTTCGTCAAAATAGCCAGAACATCAAGAATGATGACATTCATAAAGCATTTTGCCATGGTGAAATTCACTCGTGTGTGTGTGTGTGTGTGTGTGTGTGTGTGTGAAGCCCCCAATATAAACAGTCTGTCATGGCTCTGTGTTTCAAGTTGTTTTTCTTTATGTTGCAGTGTCTGGGTGGGCGTGGACATCGGTGACGCACCTGTCATGCATTGTAATCATCAGCCATTTTAGGGGGCACCGTGACAGTGTGTGGGCGTCGGAATATTCACTCGTTTTTGCGCCGTGTTTGCCGCCGTTCTGACCGCTGTCCAAATTTAGGCTCAATACTATTATACCACATGGACCGTTTGTCGTGTCTCCCTGCGTTATCTGTTTTTGATTATCTCTGGTTGTGAGTTCCTTTAGTTTAGTATGTCTCGCCATCACGTGTTCTGCCATATAATTAAAATTGTTCGCACCTCTGACCTGGAGTCTATTTTTTGGGATCTGCCCTTACGGCATTGCCGATCGTGAGAGAATATTCCGACCAGAAATGGATCCCACAAAATCCGACTCTTTTCGCCACGCGTTGGCAAGTCAGGGACATTTGGTAGGTAGACACGAGACATCGTTACACGAGCTCAGGGCGCCAATTACGGCGTTAACGACCCATCTTAGTACACTGAGTTCTCGGGTTGATCAGGTGTGTGCACTTGGATTACCTCGGGTTCTGGCAAGAGCACCCGCCACCAACACGGTAGCCGCGGTGCCACCCGCCAGGGAAGCTTGTCTCCCAAATCCACCTCGTTATGCTGGGGAGCTCGGCGGCTGCGGTCAATTTATTTATCAATGTACCCTAGTATTTGACCAACAACCGGTCACGTATGCCCAGGATAAGACGAAGGTGGCTTTTATAATGAGTCTACTTACGGGTCAGGCGCCATCGTGGGCGATGGCGGTCAGCAGCACCAACCCAGCGTTACGTTCCTCCTTCCCGGCATTCGTATCTGAACTGAGGAGAGTTTTTGATCACCCCGTCAAGGGCAAGGAAGCCGGTAGTCGGTTGTTGGACCATTCCCAGGGGGACTTGTCAGTAGCCGAATACTCCATTTCGTTCCGCATCCTGGCAGCAGAGAGTGGATTCGACGATGTTGCGTTGAGCGGCATTTTTCGTCGGGGACTCTGTCCTCCCGTCAAAGCTGAGTTGGCGGCCCGGGACGAGACCACTAATTTGGAGGAGTTGATCGGACTAGCCATTAGACTGGACAATCGACTGAGGGAACGGCAGCGCGAGCGGGCGGATGAACGGCGCATTTTTTTTGAGTCCGCTTCCCCGGGACATTCTTCGTCCGCCATGGAAGACGCCGCCTGTGTTCCCCCATCCACCTCGGCGTCAACGAGGGAGCCGGCCCTGGCCGTGGAGGAGCCGATGCAACTCGGCGGAGGGCGACTGGCGGAGACGGAACGTCGGAGACGCATGAGAGCGGGGGCGTGTCTGTACTGTGGCCGACCAGGACACAAGGTATCCACCTGCATGGCAAGACCTTCATGGGGAAGTGACGCTACGCGTTCCAAGCAGAGCGGCCAGGTGGTGGTGACAGCACCTTCTGCCTCCGGAAAGAACGTCTCATCGTGTGAGTATTTTGATGAAGACTTGGTACCCGGTGAATTGAGAACTGGATCGAACAAGAGACTACAATTGCCGGGCGAAGTATCGGGATTTGGCGGCAGTGTGAAGGTTTCCGCGTTAATTGACTCCGGAGCTGATGAGTGTTTTGTGGACTCCTGTGTGATAGAGACTCTAAATTGTCCACTCTACAGATTTAGCAAACCGAGAAAAGTTCTTCATTTGGATGGGCGTCTCCTGGCGGTTACAACACACATTACGGCTCCACTGTGTTTAAAGCTCTCGGGTAACCACATCGAATTGCGGCGATTTTTTTGTAATGCCCTGTCAATCTGCTCCAGTTGTGCTGGGATTAACGTGGTTAAAACTTCATAATCCAGATATTAATTGGGATCAACTACAGATTGTGAATTGGAGCCTATTTTGTCATTCTCATTGTATGCAGTCTGCCATGTTGACTACCACCCCCCGTGTTCAAGACGAGCACATCGATTTGGCTAAAGTACCGGCTGAGTACCATGATTTGCAACTAGTGTTCAGTAAGGATCGCGCCCAGTCTTTGCCTCTGCATCGTCCATACGACTGTTCCGTAGAGTTGATTCCCGAGGCTCCACTACCATGTGCGAGGCTGTATCAGATTTCCAAGCCTGAGGTAGAGGCATTAAAGAATTATATTTCCACTTCGCTAGCTGCTGGGTTGATTCGTCCCTCATCGTCGCCAGTGGGCGGCAGATTTTTTTTTATCGATAAAAAGGACGGGACCCTGCGACCCTGTGTCGATTTACGGGGTCTTAACGACATCACGATAAAAAATAAGTATCCTCTCCCGCTGTTGGACTCGGCGTTTGCCCCTTTACAGTCTGGAAAGGTGTTCACAAAATTAGATCTGCGAAATCACCTGGTGCGGATGAAGGAGGGAGATGAGTGGAAGACTGCGTTCAATACTCCATTAGGTCATTTTGAGTACTTAGTCATGCCTTTTGGACTCACTAATGCACCCGCTGTGTTTCAGTGTCTTATTAATGATGTGCTCCGGGACATGATAAATGTATTCTGTTTTGTGTAGTTGGACGACATCTTAATCTTTTCCCGTGATCTACATGAACATCGCCAACATGTCCGCATGGTGTTGCAGCGCTTGATGGAAAACGTCAAGGCTGAGAAGTGTGAGTTCCATGCGGAGTCGGTACAGTTTTTGGGGTTCATTGTGGAGAAGGGCCAGCTTCGGGCCGATCCAGCCAAGATCCAGGCTGTGGTTGATTGGCCAACTCCAACGTTTAGGAAGCAGTTGCAGAGGTTTTTGGGTTTTGCTAATTTTTATAGGCGATTTATCCGTGATTACAGCCTTAAAGTGGGACCTTTGACTAGACTTACTTCCAATAAGATACCATTTGTATGGACCCCTAAGGCAGAAGTGACTTTTGATCATATTAAACAATTGTTTGTGAAGGCTCCTGTGTTACATCATCCTAATCCTGACCTTCCTTTTGTTGTTGAGGTGGACGCATCTGATTCAGGTGTGGGGGCGGTCCTGTCCCAGAGGTCCCCGGTCGACCAGAGGCTACACCCCTGCGCCTTCTTCTCTAGGCGCCTGAGCCCTGCAGAGGCCAATTACGATGTGGGAAATAGAGAGCTGCTGGCCATTGTCCTGGCACTGCAGGATTGGAGGCATTGGCTGGAGGGTACGAAGGAAACTTTTCAAGTTTTCACCGACCACAAGAACCTGTCTTACCTCCGGACTGCTAAAAGACTCAACCCCCGTCAAGCATGTTGGGCCCTGTTCCTTACCCGTTTCGACTTCATCATCACCTACCGCCCTGGGTTGAAGAACGGCAAACCTGACGCCTTGTCTAGGCTGCATGGCCCGGCTGCTGTTCAGCCTGTTGTGGAGACCATTCTACCTGGGACCCGGGTGGTGGGAGCGCTTCAGTGGGAGGTTGAGAAGAAGGTGGAGGAGGCGGGGAGGGACGTCCAGGCCCCGGGAGGTGTTCCTGATGGCAAATTGTTTCTTCCGGTCGTTTTACGTCCAGAGGTGTTGAAGTGGGGACACACTTCTAGAGTCGCTTGCCATCCTGGGGTCAGTCAGACACTTTCCCTCATTTCCCAACGGTTCTGGTGGCAGGGACTACGCAGGGACGTTAAAGAATATGTTTCGGCATGCTCAGTGTGTGCCCGTAGCAAGATGTCCCATCGTCCTCCAGCTGGTCTTCTTCGTCCACTGCCCATTCCTTCCCGCCCCTGGTCCCACGTCGCCTTGGACTTCATCACAGGCCTACCGCTGTCTGGAGGGAACTCAGTCATCCTGAGTGTTGTCGACAGATTTTCCAAGATGGCCCATTTCGTTGCTCTGCCGAAGCTGCCGTCCACTTTTGAGACTGTTAAGCTCCTTGTCGACCATGTCTTCCGAGTTCATGGTATTCCTGCTGATCTGGTGTCTGACAGGGGGCCGCAGTTCGTCTCTCGGGTCTGGACGTTGTTCTGCAAAGCGCTGGGGGCGTCCTCCAGTCGTTCATCCGGTTTCCACCCGCAGACCAACGGCCAGGCTGAGAGGGCGAATCAAGATGTGTGTTTGCCATCAGCACCCCTCCTCGTGGTCTTCTCACCTGCCTTGGGTGGAATATGCGCATAACACCCTCGTTTTCTCTGCTACTGGACGATCGCCATTCATGACTGCATACGGTTACCAGCCGCCGTTGTTCCCTTCTCAGGAGAGGGAGGTGGTCGTCCTGTCTGTACAAGTCCATCTCCGAAGGGCTCATCGGGTGTGGCGGGATGCAAGGGCGGCCTTGTCCCGTACTGAGGCTCGCAACAGGCAGTTAGCTGATCGTCATCGGATCTCAGCTCCTCCCTACCGTCCTGGTGAGAAGGTCTGGTTGTCCACACGAGATTTGCCTTTGGCCGGGGGTTCTAAAAAACTGGGTCCTCGGTATATTGGTCCTTTCAAAATTGACTCTGTTGTTAACCCGGTGGCAGTTAAACTTCGGCTCCCTCCCACCATGAAAGTTCACCCGGTATTCCATGTCTCCTTGCTCAAACCGGTTTCCTCCAGCCCCCTGTGTCCTCCAGCGGTGCCTCCTCCTCCTCCGTGGATGGTTGATGGTGAGCCAGTGTATACGGTGGGTGAACTATTGGATTCCAGAAGAAGGGGCAGGGGTGTGCAGTATTTGGTCGACTGGGAGGGTTACGGCCCTGAGGAGCGTTCCTGGGTTCCCCGCTCTTGGATCCTAGATCCGTCCCTTCTCCGGCCCTTCCACTCTCTCCACCCGCAGAAGCCAGGTGGTCCGCCAGGAGGCGTCCTTTGAGGGGGGGATACTGTCATGGCCCTGTGTTTCAAGTTGTTTTTCTTTATGTTGCAGTGTCTGGGTGGGCGTGGACATCGGTGACGCACCTGTCATGCATTGTAATCATCTGCCTTTTTAGGGGGCACTGTGACAGTGTGTGGGCGTCGGAATATTCACTCGTTTTTGCCCCGTGTTTGCCGCCGTTCTGACCGCTGTCCAAATTTAGGCGCAATACTATTATACCACACGGACCGTTTGTCGTGTCTCCCTGCGTTATCTGTTTTTGATTCTCTCTGGTTGTGAGTTCCTTTAGTTTAGTATGTCTCGCCATCACATGCTCTGCCATAGAATTAAAATTGTTTGGACCTCTGACCTGGAGTCTATTTTGTGGGATCTGCCGTTACGGCATTGCCGATCGTGACACAGTCAGTTCTTGTCATTGCTTCTAATGTCATAATAATAACTGAGATAAAAATAATTTTTAGAAAATAACAGACAATAAATATATATAATTATATGTATAGCGTTGACATGGTTGGCTGAATTTAGGGGCGAGCCCATTAATCACAAAGTGTGTTGTATTTGTGTGTGAGTGGGTGTCTTTTGAAAGTGGACTGCCAGCAGTCTAAGGCTATGTTCACACTGCAGGGCATGATGGCCAATTCTGATATTTTGTTAAATCCGATCTTTTTATATAGTCTATCACATTACAAAAATAAATGTGGCTTCTGCTGTGAACGCAATGCATGCCCCAAAAACCGGACGTCAGAACACGAAGCGCATTGTTGACGAAAGTAAATACGGTCCCTCGCTTAGGTCTCCTCATGACGCATTGGTGGCAATTTCTAGGATGCAGCTGGAGCCAACGTTTTCTTTTCTTTTCGCCACTGACTGTTTTCTGCCGCTTCATCTGCCATTGCCGTTTTGTGGGGTGTCTGTTTTGTCGATCATTTATGGCGTTTCTATAGGTTGGATTCTTTATTCTCTAGTTTCTCTAGTTCGGACATTTTAAAATGTTATTATTTGCTTTTAAAGCGCTGAATGGGTTGGCTCCATCTTACCTCTCTGCACTTTTACACCCTGATACTCCAATACGGTCTCTGAGGTCTGCTGACAGATCTCTCCTTGTCGTCCCAAGAGAAAGGTCTAAACACAAGGGAGACAGCCTTTGCTGTCGTCACTCTGGAACGAGCTCCCCTTGCAGGTTAGATTAGCTCCCTATTTTTAAATCCTGTTTAAAAATCCATTTGTTCTCTCTGGCTTTCTCAGACCCTGTATGAGAGTTGGTAGTGTGTTTTATTATTTTGTGATTTGATTGTTGTTTTTGTATAGTGTTTTTATGTCCTACATTTGTAGGTGCTGTAATTTATACTTTTATATTTTATATCCTCTGATGTACAGCACTTTGGTCAACTGTTGTTTTTAAATGTGCTTTATAAATGGATTGGAATGGATGGGGGGCCTGCGAGCGTGCATATTTCACTCAAGTCGGATACATATTAGTGTTGTGAACGATAAACCGATACGACCGAATATCCATTCGTAAAGGCGAGAGATACGACTGTATCCACCAGGAATCTTTAGATACATAGGTTGTAGGGCTGTGAATGCGAAATCAAGAAGCTAGGATTCGGTTGCCGAAGGCTTTATTGTTTTAATCCCTTAAAACGAGCAAGAGGTCTCGTGCTGTGCGCCGTGGACGTAACCTTATACTTACAACCAAAAACAGCAGTGGCGGACACTACCGACACTACTCGTTTAACTGCATTACTCTGTAATGTCACTATTTCAACATCAAATAGCTTTTCAGTAGTTAAGCTACTTTCATGGTCACAGGGATAGCAAAATAGCGTTCACAGACGTTACATTTCCCCCGGCAGTTGTAAGCATTAAATGCAACGTAACGTTACGTAGCTTATCTCAAGTCCACCTTCGACACCGTGGCCGGTGGCGGAATATTGCGCCGAAGATTGTAAACATGCAAACAATATGGCAAACGTGTGTACATCTCAGCAATTCACATGGGTGAATTACCTCAGCAAACTAATGCTTCTTCTCGAGCCTATTCAGTCCACTTATACGTTCCAGTGTTGGTACTTTGCAAACCCAAAAAGACACTACCAAGAGGACACACAGCCAAGTACAGTATGTGCCGAAGCCAATCGCCAGTCGAGCTAAGCTAGTCATCACGACATAAAGTTCAAAAAGTCAGTCAGTGCTCAGCAAGCAGTGTGATTGTTTTAAAAAAAAAAAAAAAGCATTGGGTGTGTGCAGTGACGCTTCTATTAACATCAAATAATAATCAAACTATTGTTTGTGCAGATTATTTTTGCTACAAAATAAATTGTTGTGGTCTATTTAAATAATTAATCTGCACTTTGAAAATATAGATATATAATATACTTCATTGTTTATTCTTTTACAGTGCCATAAAGCAACAATTCTCAGGGACAGGTGGTATAAGGTTTGAAATAAGGGTAAGAAAAATGTCATTTTATAGAATTGGGTTAATTCAAGTTAATGCAAGGTTCTTCATGATTAATGTCTCCATCAACAAATGTTAACTTTTGCATTGTTTCCGCACCAAATCAAATCTTATTAAATAATCGTATCGCTCCCATATTGAACGGTATTGTATCGTTCCGCCCTTAAAGAATCGTAACCTGTGTATCTAGATATGTATCAAATCGGCCTCATGCCAGAGATTCCCAACCCTAATACATCCATCCATCCATTTTCTTCACCGCTTCTCCTCACGTGGGCCGCGGGCACCCTAATACATATCTGATTTATATCCACATATGAAAGAGGCCTGGATCAGATATTAAAAAATCTGAATTGTACTGTTCACATTGACATGAAAAAAAATATGATACATCGGAATTGACCTGGAGTGTGAACCTAGCCTAAATTGCCCATGATTAGGATGGTTATCTGGGAGCAGTGGCACCGCAACCATGAAATACACCCCCACTTTTTTCTGGTGAAATATGCAAATGCCCACACTTTCCTTTTTCAAGCACTGGGTAACTAAAAAATGCTATGGTACAACACCCCCACGGTTTGCACAGCTTGCTTTGCCTCGGGCTGGGTGGATGGATGGATCGCCAGGATATGTAGCTTTGTATCCTTGTATCCTTTTTAAACCACAGTTCTCAAGTTCCCTTGTCCGGGCGTAGACTGACAGTTGGGAAAGTCTTGACATTAAATGTTTTTACTAATCTTATGAAGGCCTAATTCACACTCTGTAGAAGAGTTTCATCTGCTTCCTGATACTGGCCTGACATTTTGTAGAGCATACCTCTCCATTCTAAACTCTGCACTCGGTCATTTTGAACAATAATAAACAAACGCTAGAGTGAGCAGAAAAAAACAACTGCTGAAATCTTTCACAAAGGAACAGTGTAGTTATGTAGTAAGAGAGATGTAAGAAACAGAAACACTTGTCAGTGTTATGTGTCAGTGTAATTCCAAATGCCACAATGATCCAGGCCAGGCTTGCCACATACTGACCCTTGCGGGTGGTCCAATCTGTACCACAATGATATTCAGAATTTTAAAAACTCAGTGTTCTCTTTGCACTTACTTGTTAAATGTCATGTTTGTCATAATTTTTTAACCAATGTAATTGTATACAGTTGCAAGAAAAAGTATGTGAACCCTTTGGAATTACCCAGATTTGAGGAGTGGAGGGGCAGTCATTTTTGTTAGGGATAGTTTCTCTTCGAATGTTATTAGCGCTGTGCCTGTCACAAACAATTTTTAATATTTACGCTGTCTCTTTGGGTAACTGTGTTTACGGTGAAAAATAGCTTGTTTTGGGAGTATAACCCCCCCAACCACCCTCCTCACCCCCACCCCCAATCTCCCCCTCCTCCCTTCTACTGCAATTTCTTCATCCATCCATCCATTTTATGTACCGCTTATCCTCACTAGGGTGGTGGACGTGATGAAGCCTATCCCAGCTATTTTGGGCGAGGGCTGACGCTAAATTGGTCGCCAGCTCTGTCCCAAACAATTTTGAATATTTACGTTGTCTTCTTGGGTAATAGCTTGTTTTGGGAGTATAAATATACCCCACCTCACCCTCCTCCCTTCTACTGCTATTTCTTCATTCATTCATTCATTTTCCATACCGCTTATCCTTACAAGGGTCGTGGGCGTGATGGTGCCTATCCCATCTTTGGGTGAGAGGCGGGGCACACCCTCAATTGGGCGCCAGCTAATCGCAGGGCACATACAGTATAAACAAACAACCATTCACACTCACAAAGACACCTACAGGTTACAGGATAGAATACAAATAAAGTTTGATTTGAACAAGGCTTGTTCCGCTGGACAGAGGTCTGATTGGCGCATTTGGCAGTTTTTTGTCATCTCCGAATAAGTGCCTTGTTGACATCAGTAAAACTAAATCCTCTTACTATGTTACATCTTTATCAGACTATTGTGGTTATTCATCAAAGTTCGGAAGAGTAATCAAAACTCCTACAAAGAGACCCCTTATCCTTACCTGTGCAGGTCTCCCAAGTATGTTTCTGGTTCTAATAAAAATGAACTGTGTGACATTCTTAATGAACCCCTTGTTACCACAAGGTTTATCTTCCAGAACCTAGGCCAAATTGTACCAATCAACAATTTTACATGTATGTCAGCAAACACAGAACACCACAGTTTTTCCTTTAGGCCCTTAACTGCTGATGTGTTCAATGCTCTCTATCTAAAATTTGAAACCACGACTTTTAGTAATCCTGCTCATGCTTGGTTGTCTACACTGTACAATACCTCTGTAACCTGTAACACTTGAATAGCTGAATGCTTACATCTTTTCACATTACATACAAATTTGTTGTACTATTACAAAACTCTAAGACCCTGTCTTTTTTTTATTTGTCTTTTCTAACTGTTTTATGTACATTGCCTGCCCCGTCTTTCTATTATTATATCATATTCTTTTCTCTTTTATTTTTTTGTATAATTGGAATAAGACTATCAAAGTAAGCATTGGTGGAGGGGGAAGGAGATAGGACAAGTGGCAGTAAAACAGCCCTACATGTATTTTAACTAAATGACAAAGAGGAGAAAGAAGTCTTAAATCGGGTTTTAAACATTTCTACTTAAGTAGCACCTCTAATATCCGCATGTAGAGCATTCCACTGTACTGGAACCCAAAATCCTTGAGAGCCTAGGACTTCTTTCTGGCTCTCGGAGTCACCAAAAGACCAGCGTTTTGCGAGCGTAAGTTTTGGGAGGAACCAAATGTGGGTAGAGTAGCCAAATATTGTACTCAAGTAAGAGTACTGTTACTTTAGAATAATATGACTCAAGTAAAAGTAAAAAGTAGTCATCCAAATATTTAATTGAGTAAGAGTAAGAAAGTACTCAACGAAAAAAACTGCTCAAGTGTAACTCGTGAGTAACTTCAGATTTTTTATTTTTTTTTTTTTAAATCAGAGCATGAAAATCAAGTAAAGAAATAATAATATACAGCAGTCGTCACACACCTGCCACCATTTCAATTTTTAGCTGCCCAAAAACCAACAACACATACATTGGGCCCTACAGAAACATTATTTGATTTATTCGCTTAAATGACCTCATGAAGAAGCTGTTTGCTGAACAGACTTATTGATTGTGTGTGCGTGTGCGACAGCATAGGGATAGAGCTCATTTTGCCATATCCACTGCCAAAACAACAATAGAAACATCTGCAATTTACCGCAAGGTGTTGTCTCAAGTTAGTGATGGACACGGCAGTTCTTTTGCATGTACTGAATCATTCAAATCAGTTCTTTAAAAACATTCGTTCAAAAGATTTGTTCACCGAATCGTTCAGTTCTTTTTCACAAAACCGTTCAAGTGCTTCCTCATTCGGTTAATGAGCAATCCCTGAGGTTCACGTTCACGCAACACGTTCACCGAAGGAATATGTGTTGTTGTCACGTATTGAAAACTAGGAGGCGGGGAGATTTAAAAAAAAAAAGCTACATTATCACCTACGTATCTCTCTCTCTCTCTCTCTCTCAGCAAGCTCTTGAACACCCGGCTTCGGTTGAGTGAAGCCGGGTGTTCGAGAGCGTGCAGTGAGCTCAGTTACCGAACATCCTTCCGTGTCTCCTGACGTCCAGCTAGGCTCTCCCAGGCCGGTGTGACTTTTCTGCATTACATCGCGGTGGACAGCATCGCTGACACCAGACACCGCCGCCCGGGTTTCCTGCTCACTCACCTTACTGTTATTGTCATCCGATTAGTGGAAAGCGTCTGAATGGCTTGCTATATAAGTTTAATGTGTAAATAAAAAGCTTTAATAATCACATTAGAGACAGAGGGAATGATATGTACGTATATACATTTAGGATTAATTTACATTTATTTTAAATATGTATGCTTGTTTTCATGTGCTTGACTGACTCAACATTAGCCGTTACCTTGAAGAAGCAGCTGCTAGTGCAAGCTATCCCCGCGAGGACGTCAGGATCACTTATGAGTATGTTCACTGCGTAGTACGTCGTTCCTTGCGCAAAGGAATCACTCATCGATCCTTAGTGGACCACAAACAAAGAAGTTCAACGAACGAATCACTCTTCAGTTCTGTTCCTCAGTACACCAGTTCACTGAACGAATCACTTAGTTCACTTAAGTCCTTCCCCTGCTGGTAAGGCGCTGCCTGATGCTGGCTGCTCATTGGTCATTCGCCGAAGTGAGTGACACTGCTGGCAAATCACATGGCAGTATGTTTAATGAAGTCCCGCCTGCTCATTGGTTATTCGCCAAAGATTCAGAAGTGTTGACAGAACATTTCAGCAGTTCCGTTTCCGCTCCCGCTTCCGCTTCGTTCACTAAAAAAAGTCGTTCTTCTGAACGAAACGTTTACGAACGTAACAACACTATCTCAAGTTAGAAGTGTGCTGAAATATCCAAGTTTGGGCAGTCACAATTTAAGAGCTGCATGATAAAGCTGTTGTTTTTTTGGAGTCTGTAAAATAAACACAGTCGTGCGGCTGTTCCCCCTCCCCCAAAAAAATTTGTTATTTTGATTGGCTTGAGAAGGCTACGTGCGCGGTCATGTGACTGCCTTGTGTCGTCTGATTGGTGAATTGGAGTCAAATGACATTAGTGATCCCGTTTGATTGGCGCAACAGCCGCCCTATGCAGAAGTCGAAGATGGCGTCTAAAAATAGACGCGCACAAGCAAGAATGAATAAATAAAAGTAGCGAACAGCATGTTCATCATTGTAACGGAGTAAAAGTATCGATCCTTCTTCAGATAAATACTCAAGTAAAAGTAAAATGTATGGTTAAAGTACTCTGACAAGTACAGTTTATGGAAAATGTTACTTGAGTAAATGTAACGGAGTAAAAGTAGTGCATTACTACCCACCTCTGCATACGGTACAACTAAGTCAGCGAGATAAGAGGGTGCTAACCCGGGCAATATTTTATGAGTAAGTAACAGGACCTTAAAATTGCATCTCAAGTAGACCGGGAGCAAATGCAAGTTGGCCAGAATGGGGGTAATATGACTTAACTTTCTCATCCTCGTCCAGTCTTGCTGCAGCGTTTTGTACTAACTGCAGGCTTTTAATACTAGACATGGGAAGACCACAGAAAGCAGCACGTTACAATAGTCGAGGTGAGCCGTAACAAATGTATGGACTACGATCTCTGCGTCACTAGCAGATAGGATGGGCTGAATCTTAGTGATATTGCAAAGGCAGGGAAAAAAAACAGTTTTGGTAATATCCTTATTGTGCTTTTGAAAGAAGATATAAATATATATATAATATAATAATATATAACAAATATAACGCCAAGATTTTTTGCTGACTCACTTTGGGGAATGGTGCTTTTGTCAAAACTCAGAGCGGTGTCCTTAAACAAGTGGGTATTTTTAGCAGGGACAATAATCAACAACTCAGTTTTCTCAGGGTTAAGGACCAAAAAGTTACAAGACACCCACTGTTTTTTATCTCAGCGAGACACTCCTCCAGATTACAGCAATCTCGTGGGCTAATTAGTTTTAATGTCATGTATATATATTATGCTGAATATCATCGGCATAACATCCATCCATCCATTTTCTTTTACCGCTTATACTCACTAGGGTAGCGGGCTGATGGAGCCTATCCCAGCTGTCTTCGGGCGGGAGGCGGGGTACACCCTGAACTGGTCCCCAGCCAATCGCAGGGCACATAGAAATAAGCAACCATTCGCACTCACATTCACACCTACGGGCAATTTAGAGTCCTCAATCAACCTACTACGCATGTTTTTGGGATGTGGGAGGAAACCGGAGTGCCTGGAGAAAACCCACCCAGGCCAGGATTTGAACCCTGGTCCTCAGAACTGTGAGGCAGATGTACTAACCAGTCGTCTACTGTGCCGCTAATTTTATATTTGGGTATATCTCGCCAAGCACCATTATATGAATACTGAACAAAAGAGGGCCGAGTAGCAAGAGTCCACAAGTGACATTATAATACTCAGAGGTCACATTACCATGAATTACACGGTGCGTCCTATCCAAGGGATAGGATCTAAACCACACGTGTCAAACTCAAGGCCTGGGGGCCAGATCCGGCGCGCCACATGATTTTATGTGGCCCGCGAAGGCAAATCATGTGTGTCAACTTCCATGATTCTTGTTAAAATCTGTAACCAAGATTTCAAATTGTCATATTTCGCCATGACCTCCGCCAACAGAGCGACCCTGGTTAGGGTCGCAGGGCGCTGAGCCTATCCCAGCTGACTTCAGGCGAAAGTTGGACTACACCCTGAACTGGTCGCCAGTCAGTCGCAGGGCACATATAGACACAGACAACCATTCGCACTCACATTCACACCGTCACTGAGATCACTGGGAACTGAGCCCACGCTGCCCGCACCAAAGTTAGGCAAGTGTACCACTACACCATCAGTGCCATCTTGTGACAACAGTACCTGCTAATTCCTGCTCTTTTCCAAGCTCTCCACAGGTGTTCCTTGGCTCTTGGACAACTCTTCTGATTATTATTTGCCCTCCTCTGTCAGAAATCTTGCGAAGAGCACCTGATCGAGGCACATTTATGGTGGTATGATTGGCTTTCCACTTATCTGTTATGGCCCAAACGTGCTCACTGGAACATTTAGAAGCTTAGATATGCGCCTGTAACCAATGCCATCGTTATGTTTTGCAACAATTAATTTGCGATGGTGTTGAGACAGGCTCTTTGCTCTTACCCATCATGAGATGTGTCTTGAGTCAAACCTTCGAAATGAGAACTTTTGGTCGGCCATCAATTCGGACTGAACCAGCTGATATTCATTTGTACTGACAAGGGGCTGGATTGCTATTTGATTATTGATAGATTTTAGATGTTGTCTTGGTTTTCCATGCTTTTTTGCACCTCCCTTTCTTCATGTGTTCAATACTTTTTCTCTGTGTCATTTCATAGTATTACACACAACAATATCTGAGTTTATTTTGTCTACTTTCTTTGTATGTATGGATTACATGGGTTGTTCCCAACTTCTGGTGAAATTTTCATGTCAACAGCACCTTTGGAAATAAATTTAGTGAGAAAAATGGTGATGTCTTAACCACTTATTTAAGCCGCTGTATATAGTCACTGATGGTATAGTGGTACACTCGCCTGACTTTGGTGTGGGCAGTGTGGGTTCAGTTCCCACTCAGTGACAGTGTGAATGTGAATGTGATTGTGAATGGTTGTCCTTCTGTATATGTGCCCTGTGACTGATTGGTGACCAATTCAGGGTGTAGTCCACCTTTTGCCCGGAGTCAGCTGGGATAGGCTCCAGCTCCCAGTGACCCTGAACAGGATAAGCAGTGTTGAGAATGGATGGATGTAGAGATCAGTATAATTATATTGCACAATGCAACCTGGACTGGTCACCAGCCAATGTGTTCGATAAAAATAATCAATATTTCCTGGGAGGACTATCATTTTGACTACAGCATCTGGCACAGACCAAATCCAAATACAGGCGAACCTTTCAATACCCCCCTCGGACATTTTAAATATTTGACCTAACTAAAACTAACCAACGCCCCCGCAGTTTTCCAAGCATTCATCAACAACATCCTCCGTGATATGTTAAACGGGTTTGTTTTTGTTTACCTGGACGACATCCTCATTTTCTCCCTCTCCCCCGAAGAACACCGCACTCATGTAGGCCAAGTCCTCCAGCGCCTCCTCAAAAACCGTCTGTACGTAAAACCAGAAAAATGTGAATTCCACCTCTCCTCCGTACGGCTACATCATTGCCAAAGGACAGTTGCAACCAGACCCCGCCAAAATCCAAGCAATCATTTACTGGCCCACTCCCACCACACAGAAAGAACTACGCCAATTTCTACCGCCGCTTCATCTGCAACTACAGCAAGGTCGCACTTCCCCTCACCAGCCTTACATCCACCAGCTCCCCCTTTCAGTGGACCCCGGCAGCATCCCAAGCTTTCAGACAACTCAAAACCCTTTTCACCAGTGCTCCCATCCTACGCAACCCAGACCCCTTCCTTCAATTTGTGGTGGACGTTGACGCTTCGGACACTGGAGCATGGGCCATACTCACGCAGCGGGACCCCACGTCGCAGGAAGTTCATCCCTGTCCCTTTTTCTCCCGTTGCCTGTCCCCTGCAAAGAGGAATTACCACATTGGCAACCGAGAGCTGCTAGCCATCATATAGGCATTGGAAGAGTGGAGGTACTGGCTGGAGGGGACTGAAGTACCGTTCATCATCTGGACTGATCACAAGAACCTTTCTTACCTCCGTTCCGCCAAATGCCTGAACCCCTGACAAGCTCGCTGGGCCCTCTTCCTAAGCCGATTCAATTTCCGACCTGGATCCCGCAACAGCAAACCTGACGCCCTATCCCACATGTACTCACCCCCCTCCAGCCCTGCTGAACAACCCCAAGCTCACGTGTCATCCCGGCATCACCTGCACGATCCAATTCATTCAACATTTCTGGTGGCTCAGCCTGGTCGAAGACACCCGGGAATTCGTCCAAGCCTGTGCCGTCTGCGGGAAGGCATAACACCTGCCTCCAGCTGGTCTGCTGCTCCCCTTACCCATCCCAAGCCGCCCTTGGTCCCAGATTGCTTTATACTTCATCGCCGGCCTGCCCCCTTCTGAAGGTAACACCATCATTTTCACTGTTATCGATCGTTTTTCTAAATATGTCCATTACATACCTCTTTCCAAGTTACCCTCTGCTTTTGAAACTGCTAACTTCCTTGTTCACCATGTTTTCAAACTCCACGGTATCCAGATCGAGATCGTCTCCGACCGAGGCCCCCAGTTCTCCTCCCTGGTCTGGAAAGAATTCTGTAAAGCAGTGGGCGCAGCAGCCAGCATGTCTTCAGGGTACCATCCACAGACCAACGGCCAGACAGAGCGGGCAAATCGATCCCTGGAGTCAGCCCTTCGCTGCGTTGCCGCACGCAACCCCACCTCCTGGAGCTCATTCCTTCCATGGGTCGAATACGCCCACTACACCCTCACCAGCTCCGGCACCGGTATGTCTCTGTTCATGGCCTGCTACGGTTTCCAAACTCTGTTGTTTAAGGAACAGGAGCATGCGGTGGCGGTTCCCGCGGTGAGGGATCACCTGAGAAGGGTCAAGTCTGTGTGGAATGATGTCAGGGTGGCCATAGTCCGATCTGCGGAGAGGAATAGACGGCCCCTTGGACAGTCGTCGTTCCCCTGCACCTGAGTAAAAGGTGGGTCAGGCTTTCCTCCCGTGAGCTCCCACTTCAACCAGATTCCCGCAAACTCACTCCATGCGTTATCAGTCCGTTTCCCATCACTAAAATAATCAATCCCACGCCCGTTAAACTTCAAATCCCGCAGTCTCTTATAATTCTTCCAACCTTCCACGTGACATTGCTTAAGCCTGTCTCCACCTGCGCCCAATGTACAGTGAGGAATCACCCACAAGCCCGGTACACACCCTGGGTGGAGCAAACCAATGTGGGTGTTCCCTGTCAAATCTTCTCCCATGGACTAAAGTGCATTTCCTCCTCCACACACCAGAGGCTGTAGTAAGTACAGCACCCTGTGAAGGTCAAACATATTCCAAATGTTTTGTGTCTGTTGGCCGCTCGCTGATGTTTGACTTTTTTTTTCTTCTTCTTGTTTTTGTCCTGTTCGGCTGTTAGGTCAGGCAAAATGGAAAATCTGTATCCCTTTTAGGCCGGAACAGTTTTACTATGTCACAGTGGAGTTTATTGAGAATCAGTCGAACAGAACAAAGTTTCTAGAAGGGAGAGAGAAACAAAGACAAAATACAAAGCACTAATTGTAAGCAGGATGAGAGAAGAAAATCATGACATATCTACAACAATGAAACAATAAATATGAGTGTTGGGACTGGGCATGGGGCTGTAGTGCTACACGCTGTGAGGGAAGGACAGGAAAAGATAGAGCCGGACAAGGACAGGAGAAGAAGCATGCAGGACAAGGGTCGTGAACCCGGCTGTACAACTGAAGTGTGGTGGCATTAATTATGTAAATTATAAAAGTCTACAGGACGAGAGTATAAGTGAGGGGATACACAAATCCATTTGCATATTCATGAGTTATTTGTTGCAGTAACTGCGTGACCCCACATGCAGTGAAAGAGTCCTAGGGGTGTGTGCCTGCGGATACATGCAAGTGAATTGATCTCGTTTTACATGCACAAAGACTGACAGAAGTGTCCTGTAATTGCTGTGGCCGCACCACGGCAGCTGAGGACCCCACCCAATCAATCGAGGGGCGGGAACAGGCCCAGGGTTCCACCCGAGAGCAGCCTGGCGGACGGGACACGTCCCACACCGAGGGACCCAGGGCGGTCCGCCGGCCCCACCGAGGCGCTCCGACAACCGGCCACCCAGCGGAGGCCGCAGGGACCAATTGCCACCCACCCAGCCAACCACCCCACCCCCCTCCACCCGTAGGAGAGCCAGACGCCCCCTCCCCTCCCCCCCAACCTGCAGGGCCCGCGATGCAACCAGTCCCCGCCCAGCCTGGGGTCGGGAGAGTGTCCCTTGTTTTTTTTTTTGAAAGGAGGGCGGATAGGGGCACCCAACAAGGGAACGATAAGGGGGGGGGGGGGGACCCAGGGATCAGCTGCGGGCCATGAGAGGTCAGCCCCAACATCAAGCAGTCATCCATCCTGGGGGGCCCGGCCTCGGGAAAACCGCCATGCAAGTAAGTGAGACCCACCTCCTCCCGTGTTACTATGACTGCCAGGTCCCCGACTGGCAGTCATTGGCCCTACCCCGTGTATCAGTGCTGGAGAGGTCAGTGAGCCGAAGGGGTGGGGGCAGGGCTGCTAGGCACTAATGCCTAACAGCCAAATCCCCCCCGCCCAGCTATCTACGTATATGTGGAATTGATTTTTTTCGTTCTGCTCATATTTTTTCTAACGCAATATATTCTATGATGAGATTTAGCCACTGATTGATGTTAATAACTTGTTTGTTTTTCCAGTTTAATAGAATTGTTTTCTTCGCGGTAGCTAACGCGACAAGTAATGATTGTGAATATTTATTAGGGAGGTCAATTATGCTTAAATCGCCAAGAATGCACAATCTTGGGGAAAGTGGAATCCTGCAGTTTAAAATATACGAGAGTTTTTGTATAACCAAAGACCAAAAGCATTGAACTGTTGTACATTCCCATATAGCATGAAAATAGGTGTCTGGGGTATTTTTGGTGCATTGCACGCATATATTAGATGCAGAGAAGCCCATTTTATGCATAGTGTACTGAGTAAAGTGTGTTCTATGGAGCACTTTATATTGTATAAGATGTAGATTTGTGTTTTTTGTCATTCTAAACGCATTGTTACAAATCTGTATCTAGTAGCTACGGTCAGTAGACATGAAAAGGTCTTCTTCACATTTGGTGATTGGTAAGTGCATTGATTTAGTACATGAAATTAATTTATAAACTTTTGAGAGATTTCTTTTACTTTGCGGGAGAAGCTTCACTATTTGCTTGACAAACTCCGGCAGGTCGAGGTTGCTCTGGAGTGTTGGTATTCTTTTTTTTATTGCTCCTTTTAATTTATTGTATTGAAGAAAGTTTCCGGCTGTTATCTGGAATTCTTGGAACAGTTTATCATGTGTCCTAAAAACATTATTGTTAAATAGTTGTTGTAGGTGGTTAATTACATGTTGTTCCCATGTACTAAAATTAATGGGTATATTATTAATTTCAAAATCTGGATTATGCCAGATTGGGGAGAGCATACTCGGAGCTAATTGAGATCCTGTCGATTCTAAACTTTGCCACCAAGCCGTTAAGGTGGATGCGATTATTGGATTCTTGAAACATTTATGGCGTTTAAGACTAGTAGAAATAAATGGGAGTTTTGGTAGTTTGATGTTGTTGCAGTTTGTTCCAATTATAGCCAAGAATCACACTCCTCACTGTGGTGCAACCATTTGATGAGGTATTGTAATTGGTTAGCTAAATAATACTGTTTAAAGTTGGGAGCATTTAGGCCTCCCTCCTGTTTACTTTTCTGAAGAGTGGATAGACTGATTCTATTTTTCTCATTTTTTGAATAAAAAATTATTACAACAGAATCTAAGGTTTGAAACCATTTAAATGTGGGCTTTAATGGAATCATTGAAAATAAATAATTTATTTGCGGTAAGGTATTAATTTTTACTGTAGCTATTCTTCCCAGTAATGATATAAGCAAATTATTACAGCATCTTAAATCATCTGAGATTTTTTCCAGAAGTAGTGTGTAATTTAGATTGGTTAGCTCTGTGAGTTTTGACGAAATATTAATACCTAATTACTTAATGTTCCCTATAGGAATAGGGTAATCTGGGATTTGATCTGCAGGAGTCTATGAGGTTTCTGTTATTGGGAGTATTGTTGATTTTGTCCAGTTAATGGAGTAGTCTGATATTTGCGAAAATGTTTTAATGAGATTGAGATGGCCTGAAGAGAATACTTAGGTTCCTGTAAGTAAAGAAGAATATCATCAGCATATAGATTGATTTTGTGTTCTGTCACTAGTGAGCAGATTCCTTTAATATTAGCATTCTGACGTATAGCGGCAACAAGAGGTTCGATAAATATTGCAAATAGCATTGGTGAGAGTGGACATCCTTGTCTGGTTCCTCTTTGTAATGTAAAACTTTGTGAAGTAATCCTATTTATGGTCACTTTCGGCGAATTGTATAATGTTGCTATCCAATGTATAAATGAATCTCCAAAGCCAAATTTGCGAAGTACTGCAAACAGGAAAGCCCAGTTAACTTTATCGAAAGCTATCTCTACGTCAAGTGACATGATGATTGCGTTTAGATTTTTACGCTGTGACATTAAATTAAATTTAACAGACGGACGTCTAACATTATTTGTGGAACTTCTAGCATTTCATTCTTCTCAGAATGCCTTTTTTTCCATTTGATATATTTCATTTGAGATTATTCAAAATATTTCGTGAGAAATTCATAGGGACCAAATATCTGCAACGGTTCATAACACCCAATTAAGTTAGTCTGTTATAATGAAGCTGGTACCAATATTAGTAAAGAGTTCAGCAGAATGCAGAGTTCCTCAATGTCAAACAATCTTAGTTTAAATTAAAAATCATGATGTGCAGGCAATACTCATAGGAGCATTCTGGTCTTTTTGGTGACATTAATGCACAATATGAAGTAGGAGTCAAGCTTTTTTTTTAATTGTAGCTTTACCTGCTAGATCTGGCGATTTACTGCCCCACTTGGACCAATTGCAAAAAGACTGTAACAGTGAAAAGTGAAAATAAATTCCTCAAGCTGCACCTTTATTTTTTTATTACACACCAAAATGTATTCACGTCTTCCTTGGTCTACAGTATGTTCTCCATAATATTCTTTGTATTCATGGCAAACGAAAAATGCAATACATAGCATTAAGAATAATACATACAACAAACAAATTTCAAGAACTTCTCAATGTAAAATGTGCACATTTAAACAGGTGTGATCAAGTTTGTCTGTTTACAATTAAAGCTGAAGCAGCAAAAAAAAAAAAAAAACAGCTGCTTTTTTACTTTTTACAACTACTTGCATAATTATTGTAACCAACTCATCGATTTGATGTCTTAACAACCTGGAATACTGTGTCATAACACTGTGATAGCACATGCTCAGAAAAAACACCTTGGACACTGACTTAAATGAAGCTTGAAATCTGGAACTGATTGCATGGGTTTATGCCAAGTTCAATTGGGCACACAGAGAGTTGATGGTAGACTGCGCTATAGCATCACATTCACTGAATGCATTATTTTAAGTGGTGGTTTACATCCAGATGTTAAAAAAAAAAAAGGTAAGTAAAGATTTTAATTTTCAATCAAGGCAGTCATTTTGCAGCTATACATCTTTGTTAGGCCAGCAACTTCTTTGTCAATTTTGACTTGGATTTCTCTTTCAATTGGCAGCTGAGGAAAATTATGCATAATGGTTTGGAAAGTTTAGGCGACAGGCTAAAATCACGTATTCATGTTTTCATTTTCTTTGTTTGTTTTTTTTTTGTTTTTTTTTTCTTCACAGATTCAATTACTGCAGCATGCTCCAGTTGTACATTACAAAAAGAAACAATCATATCTCACCAGGCGGCATGTTGACCGACTGGTGAGCACATCTGCCTCACAGTTCTGAGGACCAGAGTTCACATCCCGGCCTCGCCAATGTGGACTTTCCATGTTCTCCCTGTGCCTGCGTGGGTTTTCTCCAGGTACTTCGGTTTCCTCCCACATCCAAAAAACATGCGTGGTAGGTTGATTGAAGACTCTAAATTGCCCGTAGGTGTGAATATGAGTGCGAATGGTTGATTGTTTATATGTCCCCTGCGATTGGCTGGCAACCAGTTCAGGGTGTACCCCGCCTCTCACCCGAAGATAGCAGAGATATGCTCCAGCATGCCCGCGACCCGCGTGAGGATAAGCGGGACAGAAAATTAATGGATATCTCACCAGTCCAACTTGCTGTCACTCACTGGTTACCTGTGAATTTAACATACCGGTATTACTTATTCCTTTCAAAACATTAAACAGTCATGCATTGGCGTATATCTTTAAGCTGCTGATGACCTCGACCACTTTCTGAGAGCTAAAGGTAGATCTCAGGCTTGACTTGCAGTCACAAAATCACAACTGGTCACGAAAGGAGACAGAGCCTTTGCAATTTGCACTCCATAGAAGTGAACCTCTCTGCCTCCGTGTTTCATTTGACGTATTTTCTTAAAACTCACTTTTATTGTTCAGATTTTACTTAATTGTCAGTTACACAGGTTTAAATTTTTTGTAATTTGTCTATGTTTTTTCAACTGATTTCGGACTATTTTGCGTCGCTGAATCAAAAAATTACATCCGTTTCTCTTGTTCAAGTCAGGTTTGTATGCCAAGTTGCCAATTTATTAATCAAATGTTACAAACTTTGCTTTCTGTAAATTGAGTAGATACCATTGACAAAGGTAAGTATCTGTAAATTGAATGTTATGTAATCTTTCAAAATTCAGGGCATTAACCTCTAAAGCAAAAATACCTGTATATATATGAACAGAAACGTGGCCATAGTTCAAAAAGTTGACTTGATAGAACAAAACCAGTGTGATATTTGGATTCAGCACATCAATCCTGTCCTAAATCAGCTACTACAAAAAAAATATACATTTGTTGTTGACCAGTGTTTTTGTAGTATTTTATTGATGTAGGTTTACAGTTAATTGATAGCTAAATAGATAGGCAAAGTTTATTAATCCTGTGAGGGAAAATTAAGAATTTTAAAAGTTTAACTGGAAAGCACTTTTAAACCTATTTTCAAAGATTATATATCATTTATTTTTTCATAATTATATAATATCATATTATATATAATTTAGAGACTTTATGTTTAGTTAGGAACCTGGGAAAGGGAGATTGATAGACTTTGTATAGTTTCCAACTCCCCTACTTTGGCCTGAGCTAACTCTGGAGACTTCTAAATCTATGCCGTTCCACATCTGCTGTGATTTATTCATATAATCACTAACGCTCGGAAAATATGCAACATGATAGAACTGAGGAGGAGCTGCAGGGCGGGACATACCATGTCCATGAATATAATTCCCATCAATTTGGCCTGCCAAACATCTTACACCAGTCTAATACCTTTATATGAAATCCCTCTAAAAGCATATAATTTCCAGTGATTGCTCACACTTGCCTACTTACTTTCACATTGACAACCAAGGAGTGGCACGATTCCAGAGAACACATGCTGTCTTTCTCGTGTTTCTTGGGCTTGCCATCTTATTTATTCTGCACAACTTCAAGTGGTTGCTGTGGAAAAAGGAGGAAACAAAGACTCATTCTCAGACTATGTGTTAAATTAATAGAGAACTTTTACTCTGTTCTACCACTTGAGTCAGAAGGCCATGGTTTTTGTTACTTTCAGCTTGGGATGAAGCATTAGACGAATGATTATACTGAAAATACATGGCAGGGACATTTTGACTGTTTAGGGAGCCAAGGCACATATTCTACAATTGAAAAATCTCACGGCACACCCACAAACAAAAATGTCACAAAAAGTGGATACATTAATTACTGTATGTACTTCCTGCCATCTAATAGAAGAGCATATATTTGTTCTGTCTGTCACTATGCCTCACTGGCATAAATAGATTAATTTCATTATTACATTACAAGTAAAATTTGATCATTTCCCTCTGCACACCTGAAGAGCGCTCACGGCACGGTTGGGGATCACTGCTCTTGTGACATGACATGACTCGAGTCAGACTCAAGTCACCAATTTTAGGTCTAAAACTAGCTAAAAGTTCTAAAAGACTACTTGGTATTGATTGCACTTGAACTACTTAATCAGAATCAGAATCAGAATCATCTTTATTTGCCAAGTATGTCCAAAACACACAAGGAATTTGTCTCCGGTAGTTGGAGCCGCTCTAGTACAACAGACAGTCAATTTACAGAACACTTTGGAGACATAAAGACATTGACAAAAAACAACAACAAACAACAATTGTGCAAAAAGATGCAGAGTCCTCAGTTCGAATGGCTAATATCGCAATAGTCCGGTGCAATGACCATTGTGCAAAGGGCACTGAGACTTCAAGGAGTGTATGCGGTTTAAAGTGACGAGTACTGCGATAATCTGGGACAATGGTTGTGCAAATGTTACAGATACTCCTCAATCAGTGTGCAAATGGAGCAGATGCTACTCTGGCATGAGTGGCCACTATATGCAAATAGTGCAGCACGGCGAGACAACTACAGTGAGTGCACGAGTAATACATAATACAGAAATGTGACAACGAACTCAAGTCAAAAAATTGCCAGCTTGTTGTAATGGAATTGTAAGTTAGCTGTTCAAGAAGTTGATTGCAAGAGGGAAGAAGCTGTTGGAATGTCTACTAGTTCTAGTTTGCATTGATCGGTAGCGCCTACCTGAGGGAAGGAGCTGGAAGAGCTGGTGACCAGGGTGGGGAGGGTCCGAGAGGATTTTGCACGCCCTTGTCTTAGTTCTGGCAGCGTGCAAGTCCTCAAGGGTGGGTAGGGGGGTACCGACAATCCTTTCAGCAGTTTTGATTGTCCGTTGCAGTCGGAGTTTGTCCTTTTTTGTAGCAGCACCAAACCAGACTGTGATGGAAGAACACAGGACTGATTCGATGACCGCTGTGTAGAACTGTCTCAGCAGCTCCGGTGGCAGGCCATGCTTTCTCAGAAGCCGCAGGAAGTACATCCTCTGCTGGGCCTTTTTGAGGACGGAGTTGATGTTGGTCGCCCACTTCAGGTCTTGAGCGTGTTCAGCTCCAGGTTGTGTCGGCCGCACCACAGCTCCAGCCGCTCCGCTTCCTGTCGATATGCAGACTCGTCACCGTCCTTGATGAGGCCGATGACAGTGGTGTCATCTGCAAACTTCAGGAGTTTGACAGTCGGGTTCGCTGAGGTGCAGTCGTTCGTGTAGAGAGAGAAGAGCAGCGGAGAGAGGACACAACCTTGGGGCGCCCCAGTGCTGATGCTGCGTGTGGATGAGGTGGCCTCCCCCAGCCTGACCTGCTGTGTCCTGCCCGTCAGAAAGCTGTAGATCCACTGGCAGATGGCAGGTGAGACGCTGAGCTGGAGAAGCTTGGATGAAAGGAGATCAGGGATGATGGTGTTGAACGCTGAGCTGAAGTCCACGAACAGGATCCTCGCGTAGGTCCCTGCACTGTCGAGGTGTTCTAGGATGAAGTGCAGTCCCATGTTGACTGCATCATCCGCAGATCTGTTCGCTTGGTAGGCAAACTGCAGGGGGTCCAGCAGGGGACCTGTGACACTCTTGAGGTGGTCCAGCACAAGACGTTCAAAGGACTTCATGACCACAGATGTCAAAGCGACAGGCCTGTAGTCATTCAGACCCGAGATTGCAGGTTTCTTGGGGACTGGGATGATGGTGGAGCGTTTGAAGCAGGATGGAACTTCGCACATTTCCAGTGATCTGTTGAAGATCTGAGTGAAGACTGGCGCGAGCTGATCCGCGCAGACTTTGAGGCAGGATGGAGACACGTGGTCCGGGCCTGCCGCTTTGTTAATCTTTTGTTGTTTGAAGATGCGTCTCACATCCTGTTCATGGATGGTTAACGCAGAGGTCAGAGGTGTGATTGTGGTCGCGGGTGCGGCCGGGTTGGTGTGTGGTGTGAAACTGTCCTTTTCAAATCTGCAGTAGAAGGTATTCAAGTCGTTGGCTAGTGTGCTATTGTTCTCAGCTTGGGGGGATCGTCGCTTGTAATTAGTCAGCGACTGGAATGCATGCCAGACTGATTTAGAGTCGTTTGTGCTAAACTGTTTTTCCAACTTTGCTGTATAGATCCTCTTTGCAATGTTAATTTCTTTAGTCAGCTGGTTTCTAGCTCGATTATACAGGGCCCTGTCCCCGCTCTGATATGCGTCCTCCTTAGCTTGGCGAAGCTGCTTAAGTTTAGCAGTGAACCACGGCTTATTGTTGTTGAATGTGCGAAATGATTTTGTTGGAACACAGACCTCTTCACAGAAACTGATATAGGATGTGACAGTGTCCGTATACTCATCCAGGCTGCCAGCTGAATTTTCAAAGACACTCCAGTCTGTGCAGTCTAAGCAGCTTTGAAGTTCCATCTTGGCTTCATTTGTCCACTTTTTGACTGTTTTCACTGTAGGCTTCGCACATTTAAGTTCTTGCCTGTACGTCGGTATTAAGTGAATTAAGCAGTGATCAGACGAGCCCAAGGCTGCACGAGGTATAGCACTGTATGCGTTTTTTACCGTGGTGTAGCAGTGGTCTAAAGTATTATTTTCCCTGGTAGGACAGTCGATGTGCTGCTTGTATTTAGACAAATCATTGTGTTAAAAGTTTTAAACCTGCACTTTCAAATAAGTTATTTATTTATTTTTAAAGAAAAGTATACTTTGTCATTCATGAAAACCTGGCAACACAGGTGCAGAGGTCACCGAATCGTGTACTGTACTGCATTATAGGAGAAGCTCTGAAAATCATTACATTTGGAATCAAGGACTATGTTTTCGATGAAATCAGCAAAAATAAAATGTCAACATGTAAGCTTTGCAACTAGATTAAGGATAAAAATTACGGCATTTAACTTCAACCAACTGTCACTACAAAACCCACAAAGATGGGTTAGCTATTAAACTTCACCCTTTACTGTCACTTCATGATAGCTGGCCGAATATGGACAAAGTTAATGTCGGTTGTGGATTTAACTGAGAAACAAAGTGATAGACAATACGGAGACTGGTTTGGAATCATTAAAAACTCTTTGATTGAGAACGTATTATTAGAGCAGACTATTGTAAATACAGAGAGCAGACGATTGTAAGTCCAGCTATCATGCTAAACGTGAGCGCTAAGTGGCTGATGTGCTATTGAACAAGGTGACTATTGGAAGCACCACCGTTAATGTCTGCGGTATGTGACCAACAGTGATGTTGGTACTTAAACATTACGGCATTTTGGAGTAATGAGCTATGTAACGCATTGCTGTTCATAAACTGGAAATCAGATTACAATTACTTTATTTATTTTTCATATTATGTGTTACTATATTAAGTATTGAACGCACTTTACCATTGCTGAAGTAAGACTTTACTTCAACTTAGGAAATTACAGACCATCACCATGTCGTAAGTTTAGACCGACTTTCAGCCTCTGTTTGACAAACAACTAATAAAACATACTATTCTTAACTATTCCTAACTAAAAGGCACACAACGAATAACTGCACATGATAAAACAAAGGCAAAATATAAACAAATGGAGCAATGAGGTATTCTAGGAGCGATCGCGTCCTCTTGTCCAGAGAAGTGACATCACGTATGAGCCAAATCACATTTTCAACATGTGGACAATTCACCTGTATAAGCAGTTATTTAACGATGGAGAAAGGGAAGAGAACCGCGTTTTCAAGCGGTCACTATTTTTAGTTTTGGTAAAGGAGAGAATATTGAGCTTCGTTGTACACTAAGTGCTGTCGACAAAGTGTTATACCTCTTCCAAAACGTCAATTTTGCGTCAATTTTGAAGAAACATTTTAAGTTACGCGGTTACAATCAAGCTTACAGAGCAAGTCCAACCTGTAGATATGAACAATAGGTAGATACAACATGCCCCTTTGAGATGCGTGCCGACAACGACGCAAAGCTAGTGGGGGTAAAGTGTTAAAAAAAAAAAAAAAATCATTTTTAATTATGTTAAGTGACATCTCCAAAGACTGTCTTTATTTTATTTTCAATAAAAACAAGTAGCCTATTTATGTTAAGTGAAATTCAAAAATACTTCTTTTTTTTAAATACAAAGACAAGTATTTATGCTGAGTCAAAAAAGGTTGTTATTATTTTTAATAAATATTGTATTGTTAAACATGAATGTTAAAACTGGACTTCCAAGAAAGGATTGTCAAAACCGGTTGTTATTTTTACGTTAAGGCACTGTTGTCGGAATCTGCTAAATGTATCTTAAGTAACTAAGTAATTTTAGTTTTTTGTAATCAAACTTTGGTACTTTTAAAATCAAGAAATCAACAGAGTAGCTAGGTTACTTTTAAAATCAAGTAATCTGTAAATTAACTAAGTTACTTTTTCATGCTGAGGGAACTAAATCGATCGCAACTGGACTGTTCTGGGTGTCTTTGAAGACAAAAAAATTTGTTGATAAATTAATGTGGTTTCCCAGCAACAGGGAGCTTGTGTATAACAACTAAAAAAAAATTTAAAAAAAGAAAGTTGGTTGAAAAACAACAAAGAATTAGTCAACGATTTGGAACTTTTAGATGAAACTGTCAAATGTCTGGAAATGTGGTTGACTTTAGATTTAGATGCGAACAGGTACAGAAGCTTTCTGACATAACTATGTGTAGGGCAAGTTACTGATAACTGTGTATCGTGTGTAGTCTGATCTGTCTGATCTGTCAGAGTTGGCCAAGGGGAGGATGTCAGATTGTGGTCGCGAGGTGGGTTCCCCAATGGCCTCCACAAGTCGATCACCCTATGACAAAGCTCAAGAAGAGTGCAATCTGGAAGAAGAGCAACAACACCGCAACCGCCTCCTGCAACCACAGCATGGCCCTCCACACGTAGCACTTCCATTGCCGTTCCTCTGGGCCATATCCCTCCCAGTCGACCAGATACTGTACCCCCCTGCCCCTTCTGGAGTCCAGAATGAAAACTCACAGAAAAGACCGGCTCACCGTCGACCAGACGCGGAGGAGGGAGCACCTCTGGCGGTGACGGTGGACAGAGGGAACGGAGACGGCCGATTCCTGAGACGGGAACACAGGAGGCCATCCATCCATCCATCCATTTTCTACAGCTTATCTGAGGTCGGGTCACGGGGGGAGTAGCTTTAGCAGGGACGCCCAGACTTCCCTCTCCCCAGCCACTTCATCCAGCTCTTCCAGGGGGGATCACGAACCATTCCCAGGCCAGCCGAAAGACACTCTCTCCAGCGTGTCCTGGGTCGTCCCTGGGTACTTCTCCCGGTGGCACATGCCCGGAACACCTCACCAGGGAGGCGTCCGAATCAGATGCCCCAGCCACCTCAGCTGGCTCCTCTCGATGTGGAGGAGCAGCGGGTCTACTCTCAGATCCTCCCGGATGACCAAGCTTCTCACCCTATCTCTAAGGGAGAGTCTGAACACCCTGCGGAGGAAACTCATTTCGGCCGCTTGTATCCGGGATCTTGTTCTTTCGGACCCACAGCTCGTGACCATAGGTGAGGGTAGGAACGTAGATCGACCGGTAAATTGAGAGCTTCGCCTTTGCTCCTTCTTTACCACAACGGATCGATACAAAGTCCACATCACTGCACCGAGCCGCCTGTCGATCTCCCATTCCATTCTTCCCTCACTCGTGAACAAGACCCCAAGATACTTGAACTCCTCCACTTGGGTCAGGATCTCATCCCCGACCTGGAGAAGGCAAGCCACCCTTTTCCGACTGAGGACCATGGTCTCAGATTTGGAGGTGCTGATTCTCATCCCAGCCGCTTCACACTCGGCTGTGAACTGCTCCAGTGAGAGTTGGAGGTCACGGCTTGATGAAGCCAACAGAACCACATCATCTGCAAAAAGCAGAGATGGAATACTGAGGCCACCAAACCGGACCATCTCTATACGCCGTGGGTGCGCCTAGAAATTCTGTCCATAAAAGTTATGAACAGAATCGGTGACAAAGGGCAGCCTTGGCCGAGTCCAACCCTCACAGTGAACGAGTCCGACTTACTTACTGCTGGATATGCGGACCAAACTCTGACTCCGGTCGTACAGGGACCGAACAGCCCGAAGCACCCCCCACAAAACTCCCCGAAGGACACGGTCGAACGCCTTCACCAAGTCCACAAAACACATGTAGACTGGTTGGGCGAACTCCCATGCACCCTAGAGGACCCTGCCGAGGGTGTAGAGCTGGTCCACTGTTCCACAGCCAGGACGAAAACCACACTCCTTCTCCTGAATCTGAGATTCGACTTCCCGACGGACCCTCCTCTCCAGCACCCCTGAATAGACCTTACCAGGGAGGCTGAGGAGTCTGATCCCCCTGTAGTTGGAACACACTCTCTGGTCCCCCTTCTTAAAAAGGGGGACCACCACCCCAGTCTGCCAATTCAGAGGCACTGTCCCCGCAATGTTGCAGAGGTGTGTCAACCAGGACAGCCCCAGAAAATCCAGGGCTTTTAGGAACTCCGGGCGAATCTCATCCAACCCCGGGGCCTTGCCACCGAGGAGCTTTTTAACCACCTCGGTGACCTCAACCTCAGAGATAGGAGAGCCCGCCTCAGAGAACCCAGACTCTGCTCCCTCATGGGAATTGTCAGTGGAATTGAGGAGGTCTTCAAAGTATTCTCCCCACCGACTCAAAACGTACCGAGTCGAGGTCAGCAGCACCCCATCCCCACTATACACAGTGTTGGTGGTGCACTGCTTTCCTCTCCTGAGACGCCGGATGGTGGACCAGAATTTCCTCGAAGCCATCCGGAAGTCTTTCTCATGGCCTCACCGAACTCCTCCCATACCAGAATTTTTGCTTCAGTGACCACCAAAGCTGCATTCCGCTTGGCCAGCCGATACCCATCAGCTGCCTCAGGAGTCCTACAGGGCAACAAAACTCCTTCTTCAGCTTGACCGCATCCCTCACCGTTGGTGTCCACCAACGGGTTCGGGGATTGCCGCCACGACAGGCACTGACCACCTTACGGCCACAGCTCCGGTCGGCCGCCTTAGCAATGGAGGCGCGGAATATGGTCCACTCTGACTCGATGTGCCCCGTCTCCCCCGGACGTTCCCATCAGACCCTCACAATACGTTTGGGCCTGTCACGTCGGACCGGCATCTTCCCCTACCATCGGAGTCAACTCACCACCAGGTGGTGATCAGTTGACAGCTCTGCCCCTCTCTTCACCCAAGTGTCCAAGACATGCGGCCGCAAGTCCGATGACATGACCACAAAGTCGATCATCGAACTGCGACCTATGGTGTCCTGGTGCCAAGTACACGTGTGGACACCCTTATGCTTGAACATGATGTTTGTTATGGACAATCCGTGATGAGCACAGCAGTCCAATAACAGAACACCGCTCTGGTTCTTCCCAATCACGCCCTTCCAGGTCTCACTGTCATGGCCCACATGAGCATGGAAGTCCCCCAGCAGAACGATGGAGTCCCCACCGGGAGCGCTCTCCAATACCCCCTATAAGGACTCCAAAAAGGGTGGGTACTCTGAACTGCTGTTTGGTGCATAGGCACAAACAACAGTCAGGACCCATCCCCCCCACCCTAAGGAGGAGGGAGGCTACCCTCTCGTCCACTGGGCTGAACCCCAACGTACAGGCGCAGAGCAATAAGTATACCCACACCTGCTCGGCGCCTCTCACCATGGGCAACTCCAGAGTGGAAGAAAGTCCAACCCCTCTCGAGGACTGGTACCAGGCTGGTAGCCATAAACAGCCCTGAAGGGCGACATACCTGTAGCAGAGCTGACGAGAGTATTGTGGGCATATTCCACCCAAGGGAGGTGGAAGGACCAAGATGAGGGATGCTGGTGACAGACCCATTTCCAGGTCCCGGTTCGCCTGGTCGGTCTGGGGATGGTACCCGGACGACAGACTGACAGAAGGTCCCATCGTCTTGCAGAAAGCCTTCCATACTCCAGACACAAACTGGGGCCCCCTGTCAGAGACCATATCCGAGGGAATACCATGAAGACGAAACACATGGGCAATGAGCAGGTTAGCCGTCACCAGGGAAGACGGCAACTGTTGCGGGCACAGACAGCGCAGGTCAGCGCAAATTCACGAATGTCTTTTTTCATTACCGGCCATCAAAACTTTTGGGAAGCGACAAACAGAGCGCGGTTGACTCCCGGGTAACAGGCAATCCTCGAACTGTGGCCCCATTGCAGAACCTCAGCCCTCTGCTCCTGGGGGACGAACAGCATACCTGCAGGACAACCTGCGGGGACCTCAGTCTTCTGCCCAGCCTCGGCCACCCTCCTCTCCACCTGCCACTGGAGAGCCCCAAACACCTTTGCCTTGTGAACGATCGTGTCCGGGGCGGGGTCCACCAGGGCAGGGTTGAAAATCCTTGACAGAGCATCAGGCTTGACATTGCGGGAACCAGGACGGTAAGTGATGGTGAAATTGAACCGAGTGTGGAACAAGGCCGACCATGCCTGGCGAGATTCAAGTCTTCAGGCTGCCCGGATTTAAGAGAGGTTCTTGTGGTTGGTAAATACCTCAAATGGTGCCACTGCGCCCTCCAGCCAGTGCCTCCACTCCTGTAGAGCCAGAACGATGGCGGGCAGTTCCCTTTACCAATGTCATAGTTATGTTCAGCAGGACTGAGACGACGCGAGAAGAAGCCGCAGGGGTGCACTCTCTGGTCGACAGGGGATCGTTGGGATAGTACAGCCCCCACTCCAGAATCCGAGGCATCCACCTCTACAATAAATGGAAGTTTTGGATCGGGATGAGTGAGAACAGGAGAACTGGTAAACGAAAGCTTAAGATAAACAAAAAACAATTCAGCTTCAATTCAAATAAAAAAATACTGATGTAAGCCTTGTCAAAGGTTCCGCCTTACAACTGTAATTCTGGATGAAACTCTTAGAGAAATTGCCGAATCCAAGGAACCTTTGCAGGTGCTTCCTTGATGTCGGAGATGGTCAGTCGACCACAGTCTGCATCTTGGCTGGATCGGGTCTTAGCTGGCCCGCCACCACGATTAACCCCAGAAATTGAACGGAACGGGCATGAAATTCACACTTCTCTGCTTTGGCGTACAGACGGTTCTCAAGAAGTCTCTGCAAGACTAGCCGAACATGCTGCCGATGTTCTTTGAGATCTCTGGAAAAAATGAGAATGTCATCCAAGTAAACAAAACAGAAGAACATCGCGCAGTACGTCATTGATCAATTTTGGAACACAGCGGGGGCATTCGTAAGACCGAACGGCATCACCAAATATTCAAACTGACCAATGGGAGTATTGAACGCAGTCTTCCACTCATCACCCTTTCTGTTTCTAACCAAGTGAAGGCATTATGCAAGTCCAGCTTAGTGAAGATGGAAGCAGAATGCAACTGATTTAATACAGTCCAACAGCGGCAGTGGGTACCTATTCTTGATAGTAATATCATTCAGGCACCTTTAATCGACACAAGGACGAAGCGTCTTGTCCATCTTATCGCTTAAAATGAATCCTGCTCCTACTGGGGATTTTGAAGGTCAAATGAGCCCCGCGGCTCTTGAGGATGAAATATACTCTGTAAGAGCTTCCTGTTCAGGTTTGGACACCTGGTATAGTTTAGCGTTGGGCAATGGCCCACCCGGAATTAAATTAATTGCACAGTCATAAGGATGATGCGGTTGCAGGTATTGGGCTTGATCTTTACTAAAGACCTGCTTGAGATCGTGGTACTGAGTCAAAATTTATAGATTCCAATTTGGGTGACACGGGAACATCAGAGGTCGATACCAAGATGGCGCCTACCAGTGTGGTCACCTCTGTAGCGCGCTCTCTAGTATTGTTTTTCTTTTTGTGTTTTTCGTCCGTCTTTGGAGACCTTACACGACTCACTTACACAAGGGGAGACCTGCTAACCATCAAGGAGGCTACTACAGACTTTCTGTCACCAACTTTCGCAAATCCGCTCAGTTTTTTCCCAGAGTTACTCACCGGAGCGCCGTCCGCGGTTTTTGGCGCATGGAGACGGAAACGGCGCCACAGAGGGAAGCGTGGCGGCATACAGGTGAAACTCCGCAAGAGAGGATACAGATTGGCGTTCCCGTCGACCTACCTCGCGAATGTACGCTCCCTACCCAACAAAATGGACGAGCTTCATCTTCTTTTAAAGACCAGTAAAGACTTCGGCCGGACCACCGCCATGTGCTTCACGGAGACCTGTACCCGATGGCGCCGTCATGCTTCCCGGCTTCCATACTCATAGAGCGGACCGCGACATGGAATCATCGGGGAAAACAAAGGGCGGCGGGATATGCTTCTATATCAACGAAAAATGGTGTACGGACATCACGGAGCTCAGCACACACTGCAGCCCGCATTTGGAGTCGCTGTTTTTGAACTGTAAGCCATTCTACTCGCCGCGTGAGTTCGCATCATTCATCCTGGCTGGAGTCTACATTCCGCCCCAAGCTAACACGAACGCTCGCCCAACAAGTTAACGAAATTGAAAAAAAACACCCGGACTCACCCCTCATTATTCTCGGGGACTTTAACAAAGCTAAACTCAACCACGAACTCCCTAAATACAAGCAGCACATCGACTGTCCTACCAGGGAAAATAACATTTTAGACCACTGCTCCACTATGCTAAAAAACGCATACCGTGCTATACCTCGTGCAGCCATGGGCTCGTCTGATCACTGCTTAATTCACTTAATACCGACGTACAGGAAAGAACTTAAATGCGCGAAGCCTACAGTGAAAACAGTGAAAAAGTGGACCAATGAAGCAAAGATGGAACTTCAGAGCTGCTTAGACTGCACAGACTGGAGTGTCTTTGAAAATTCAGCTGGCAGCCTGGATCAGCTATTGTCGGGCGAGAGGTGGGGTACACCCTGAACTGGTCGCCGGCCAATCACAGGGCACATATAAACAAACGACCATTCGCACGCACATTCACACCTATGGGCAATTTTGAGTCACCAATTAACCTACAATGCATGTTTTGGGGATGTGGGAGGAAACCGGAGTACCCGGAGAAAACCGGAGTGCTTGGAGCAAACCCAAGCAGGCACGGGGAGAAGATACAAACTCCACACAGGCGAGGATTTGAACTTGGATCCTCAGAACTGTGATGTGCTAACTAGTCGTCCACCGTGCCGCTTGATATACAGATATTAGAGCATAATAATGTAAGTACATCCTTCTTAAGAACAACTCACTTTTAATTCTAATTCTAAGAATAATGAACATTGACATTGTAATGTAGAACAAAAGATACAATCTTTTCCTTTCTGCTTATTCCATTAGGGGTCGCCACAGCATGTCATCCTTTTCCATGTAAGTCTATCTCCTGCATCCTCTCTAACACCAACTGCCCTCATGGCTTCCCTCACTAAATCTCTCAACCTTCTCGTGTCCAAACCATTTTAGTCTGCTCTCTGTAACTGTATCTCCAAAGCATCTAACGTTGGCCGTCCCTCTGATGAGCTCATTTCTATTGTTATCCAACCTGGTCACTCCTAGAGAGAACCTCAACATTTTCATTTCCGCCACCTCCAGCTCTGCTTCCTGTTGTCTCTTCAGTGCCACTGTCTCTAATCCGTATATCATGGGTGACCTCACCACTGTCTTATAAACATTGCCCTTCATCCTAGCAGAGACTCTTGTGTCACATAATACACGTGGCACCTTCCTCCACCCGTTCCAACCTGCTTGGATGATTTTCTTCACTTCGGTACCACACGCACCATTGCTCTAGACTGTTGACCCCAAGTTTTTAAAGTCCTCAACCCTGGCTATCTCTTCTTCCCTGCTTTCACTACAGATCACAATGTCATCTGCAAAAACCATGGTTCACGGGGATTCCAGTCTGACCTCATCTGTCAGCCTATCCATCAACACTACAAACAGGAAGGGGCTCAGGGCTGATAACTGATGCAGTCCCAACTCCTCCGTCACAGCTACCCCTCACCTCACCGCTGTTCTGCAGCCCTCATACATGTCCTGTACTACTCAAGCATACTTTTCTGCCACTCCAGACTTCCACATGCAGTACCACAGATACTCACTGGACTGATTCGATGACCGCTGTGTAGAATTGCCTCAGCAGGCCGATCTTCCTCAGAAGCCGCAGGAAGCCACAGGAAGTACATCCTATGATGGGCCTTTATGAGGAGCGGAGAGAGGACACAATCTTGGGGTGCCCCAGTGCTGATGCTGCGTGTGGATGAGGTGGCCTCCCCCAGCCTCACCTCCTGTGTCCTGCCCTTCAGAAATCTGTAAATGTTCGTATATTCATCCAGGCTGCCAGCTGATTTTTCAAAGACTCTCCAGTCTGTGCAGTCTAAACAGCTTTGAAGTTCTATCTTTGCTTCATTGGTCTACTTGTTCACTGTTTTCACTGTAGGCTTCACACATTTAAGTTCTTGGCTGTATGTTGGTTTTAAGGGAATTAAGCACTGATCAGAGGAGCCCAGGGTTGCACGAGGTATGGCACGGTATGTGTTATTTAGCGTAGTATAGCAGTGGTCTAAAATGTTATTTTCCCTGGTAGGACAATCGATGTGCTGCATATATTTAGGGAGTTCGTGGTTGAGTTTAGCTTTGTTAAAGTCCCCGAGAATAATGAGGGGTGTTTTTTTTTTCCAATTTCGTTAACTTGTTCCACGAGGATTATCAGTGCGGCGTTCGTGTTAGCTTTTATTTATTAGGATTAGGTTGATACCATGTGGTGGAAGCTGAGAAAGGACGAGTGTTGTGCGGCTTTTCGGGAAGAGCTGAGACAAGCTCTTGGTGGACAGGAGGAGCTTCTAGAAGACTGGACCACAACAGCAATGGATTGTCATGAACGGAACAGAGGATAGAACCCAAAAATGCACGACTCCAAAACAAATGGACAGTTTCCAAAAAGAGAGGTTTAATAGACGGGCATAGGTCGGTACACAGGCAGGCAATCCAAGAAAGGCAACAGTATCCAAAAACATGAGGCAAGGAGGCAAGGTCGATAATCGGAACAGGGTCAAGTCTTACTGAGTCTGTGACGTGGAAACAAGGAATGCTGGAACGCGACGACATGGTACAACGAACTGGCAACGAGAGGGAATGAGACACGAGGTTAAATACAATAGGTAATTAGGGTGAACGAGGCACAGGTGGTGAAGATGCTCACAGAGGCAGGTGTGTGTGAAACAGGGGGGAAGATAAAACCCGGAACACACACACACATGACATGGATAGATGGAAAGAATACTTTGAGGAGTTGATGAATGAGGAAAATGACAGAGAAGGAAGAGTAGAGGAACCAAGTGTGGTGTACCAGGAAGTGACAATGATTAGTATGGGGGAAGTTAGAAAGGCATTAAAGAGGATGAAAAGTGGTTAGGCAGTTGGTCCTAATGACATTCCTGTGGAGATATGGAAGTATCTAGGAGAGGTGGCTGTGGAGTTTTGGACCAGCTTGTTCAACAGAATTCTAGCGGGTGAGAAGATGCCTGAGCAATGGTGGGAAAAAGTGTGCTGGTGCCCATTTTTTACAACAAGGGTGATGTGCAGAGCTATGGGAACAATAGAGGAATAAAGTTGATGAGCCACACGATGAAGTTATGGGAAACAGTAGTGGAGGTTAGATGCAGGACAAAAGTGAGTATTTGTAAGCAAGAGTATGGTTTCATGCCTAGAAAGAGTACCACAGATGCATTATTTGCCTTGAGTATTTTGATGGAAAGGTACAGAAAAGGTCAGAAGGAGCTACATTGGGTCTTTGTAGATCAGGAGAAAGCCTATGACAGAGTACCCAGAGAGGAACAATGGTACTGCATACGGAAGTCTGGAGTGGCAGAAGTATGTTAGAATAATACAGGACATGTACGAGGGCAGCAGAACAGCGGTGAGGTGTGCTGTAGGTGTGACAGAGGAGTTTAATGTCTGAATCATCTTTATTTGCCAAGTATGTCCAAAAAACACACAAGGAATTTATCTCCGGTAGTTGGAGCTGCTCTATTACGACAACAGACAGGCATTTGACAGAGAACACCTTTGAGACATAAAGACATTGACAAAAAAAAAAAAAAAAAACAGTCACTGAGCAATAAAGGGTTGCTAGTTAGCTGGTAATGCCGGTACATTTTTTTTGTTTTTTTGTTTTTTTGACAATTGTGCAAAAAGATGTGCTCTAGCACTTAAAGCAGTTCTTGTGACTAATATTGCAATAGTCCGGTGCAATGACCATTGTGCAAAGGGCGCAGAGACTTCAAGGAGTGTATGCGGTTTAAAGTGACGAGTAGTGCGATAATCTGGTACAATGTTGGTTGTGCAAATGTTTCAAATACTCCTCAATCAGTGTGCAAATGGAGCAGATGCTACTCTGGCATGAGTGGCCAGTATTGGTCAACAACAGATATGCAAATAGTGCAGCGTGGCGAGACTACTACAGTGAGTGCACAAGTAATATATCATTGGCCCGACAGAAATGTGACAACGAACTCAAGTCAAAAAATTGCCAGCATGTTGTAATGGAATTGTAGGTTAGGTGTTTAAAAAGTTGATTCCAAGAGGGAAGAAACTGTTGGAATGTCTGCTAGTTCTAGTTTGCATTGATCGGTAGCGCCTTCCTGAGGGAAGGAGCTGGAAGAGCCGGTGACCGAGATGTGGAGGGTCCGAGAGGATTTTGCACGCTCTTGTCTTAGTTCTGGCAGCGTGCAAGTCCTCAAGGGTGGGTTGGGGGTACCGACAATCCTTTCAGCAGTTTTGATTGTCCATTGCAGTCAGAGTTTGTCCTTTTTTGTAGCAGCACCAAACCAGACTGTGATGGAAGAACACAGGACTGATTCGATGACCGCTGTGTAGAACTACCTCAGCAGCTCCTGGGGAAGGCCGTGCTTTCTCAGAAGCCGCAGGAAGTACATCCTCTGCTGGGCCTTTTTGAGGACGGAGTTGATGTTGGTCGCCCACTTCAAGTCCTGAGACACTGTAATTACCAGGAACTTGAAGGTCTCGACGGTTGACACAAGGCAGCTGGACAACGTGAGGGACAGCTGTGGCGAAGGATGCCTCCTGAAGTCCACAATCATCTCTACAGTCTTGAACGTGTTCAGCTCCAGGTTGTGTTGGCCACACCACAGCTCCAGCCGCTCCGCTTCCTGTCGATATGCAGACTCGTCACCGTCCTTGATGAGGCCGATGACAGTGGTGTCATCTTCAAACTTCAGGAGTTTGACAGTCGGGTGCGCTGAGGTGCAGTTGTTTGTGTAGAGAGAGAAGAGCAGCACAGAGATGACACAACCTTGGGGCGCCCCAGTGCTGATGCTACGTGTGGATGAGGTGGCCTCCCCCAGCCTCACCTGCTGTGTCCTGCCCATCAGAAAGCTGAAAGTGTCCTTTTCAAATCTGCAGTAGAAGGTATTCAAGTCGTTGGCTAGTGTGCTGTTGTTCTCAGCTTGGGGAGAACGTTGCTTGTAATTAGTCAGCGATCGGAATGCATGCCAGACTGATTTAGAGTCGAACCGTTTTTCCAACTTTGCTGCATAGTTCCTCTTTACAATGTTAATTTCTTTAGTCAGCTGGTTTCTAGCTCGATTATACAGGGCCCTGTACCCGCTCTGATATGCATCCTCCTTAGCTTGGCGAAGCTGCTTAAGTTTGACAGTGAACCACGGCTTGTTGTTGTTGAAAGTGTGAAATGACTTTGTTGGTTCACAAACCTCTTCACAGAAACTGATATAGGATGTGACAGGTGGAGGTGGGACTGCATCAGGAATTAGCCCTGAGCCCTTTCCTGTTTGCAGTGGTGATGGATATGCTAACAGATGAGGTTCGACTGGAATCCTCGTGGACCATGATGTTTGCAGATGATCTCCAGTGAAAGCAGGGAGCAGGTGTAGGAACAGTTCGAAAGATGGAGGCATGCACTGGAAAGGAGAGGAATGAAGATTAGCCGAAGTAAGACAGAATATACGTGCATGAATGACAGGGGTGGAGGGGGAAGAGTGAGGCTACAGGGAGAAGAAATAGCAAGGAACGAGGGGTCAACAGTCCAGCGCAATGGTGAGTGTGGTCAGGAAGTGAAGAAACTGATCCAAGCAGGTTGGAAGGTGTGGAGGAAGGTGTCAGGTGTGTTATGTGACAGAAGAGTCTCTGGTAGGATGAAGGGCAAAGTTTATAAAACAGTGGTGAGGCTAGCCATGATGTACGGATTAGAGACAGTGGCGCTGAAGAGACAACAGGAAGCAGAGCAAGAGGTGGCGGAAATGAAGATGTTGAGGTTTGCTGTAGGAGTGACCAGGTTGGATAAAATTAGGAATGAGCTCATCAGAGGGACAGCCAATGTTCGATGTTTTGGAGAAAAAGTTAGAGAGAGCAGACTTCGAAGGTTTGGACAGGTCCAAAGGCGAAATACTGAGTATATTGGTAGAAGGATGATGAGGATGGAGCTGCCAGGCAAGAGAGCTCGAGGAAGACCAAAGAGAAGGTTGATGGATGTCGTGAGGGAAGATATGATGGGAGTTGGTGTTAGAGAGGAGGATGCAGTAGATAGGCTTACATGGAAAAGGATGACACACTGTGGCGACCCCTAACGGGACAAGCCGAAAGGAAAAGAAGATGATGTAAATACCATGAAATGAAAGGTGGAATTCTGAACTTTTAGAACTAGCAGAGATTCCAACAGCTTCTTCCCTCTTGCAATCAACTTCTTAAACATTTGCACAATCAACATTGTCCCAGTCTATCGTACTACTCGCTTGAAGTCTCGGCGCCCTTTGCACAATGGTCATTGTCATTCAAACTGCTCTAAGTGCGAGAGGACTCTGCATCTTTTTGCACAATTGTCAAAAAAATAAAATAAAAATGTACCGGCATTACCAGATTACTGGCAACCTTTTATTGCTCTGTGACTGTATTCTCAATGTCTTTATGTCTCAAATGTGTTCTCTGTCAATTGACTGTCTGTTGTCGTACTAGAGCGGCTCCAACTACCGGAGACAAATTCCTTGAAAGTTTTTTGGACATACTTGGCAAATAAAGATGATTCTGATTCTGATTCTGATGAGACACCACAGTATGTGTATGTGTTGTTTTTTAAGTACTTCTTTTTGGGTTTAAGGCGTTCGTCTCTCTGGTGGATAGCAGATGAGAAGGCTACTGAGAAATTACCATTAAGGATGTGTGTGTGTGTGACTCGCGACTTTAAAGCCTTTCAAGCTGGTTAGCTTAGCTTGCTAGCCACTGACACGGTGGTTAGGGTTAGAGCGTCACCCTCACAGTTCTGAGGACTGGGGTTCAATCCCCGGCCCCGCCTGTGTGGAGTTTGCACGTTCTCCCCATGCCTGCGTGGGTTTTCTCCGGGCACTCCGATTTCCTCCCACATCCCAAAAACATGCATTAATTGGAGACTCTAAATTGCCCGTAGGTGTGAATGTGAGTGCGAATGGTTGTTTGTTTGTATGTGCCCTGCGATTGGCTGGCAACCAGTTCAGGGTGTACCCCGCCTCCTGCCCGATGATAGCTGGGATAGGCTCCAGCACGCCCGCGACCCTAGTGAGGAGAAGCGGCTGAGAAAATGGATGGATGGATGTTTCTACCCATTAATATTAAACTGTTTAAAACAAGGATTCTCAAACTTTGGGTCCAGCTGGGACACCTAACAGTGGAGACATTTTTCCAAGAACCCCCTCATAATTCTAACAAAAATTCTTCTTCTTCTTCTTTTCCTTGCGGCTTGTCCCGTTAGGGGTCGCCACAGCGCGTCATCCTTTTCCATGAGAGCCTATCTCCTGCATCCTCCTCTCGAACACCAACTGCCATCATGTCTTCCCTCACGACATCCATCAACCTTCTCTTTGGTCTTCCTCTAGCTCTCTTGCCTGGCAGCTCCATCCTCATCATCCTTCTACCAATATACTCACTCTCTCTCCTCTGGACGTGTCCAAACCATTGAAGTCTGCTCTCTCTAACTTTGTCTCCAAAACATCGAACCTTGGCTGTCCCTCTGATGAGCTCATTTCTAATTTTATCCAACCTGGTCACTCCGAGAGCGAACCTCAACATCTTCATTTCCGCCACCTCCATCTCTGCTTCCTGTTTTCTCTTCAGTGCCACTGTCTCTAATCCATACATCATGGCTGGCCTCACCACTGTTTTATAAACTTTGCCCTTCATCCTAGCAGAGACTCTTCTGTCACATAACACACCTGACACCTTCCTCCACCCGTTCCAACCTGCTTGGACCCGTTTCTTCACTTCCTGACCACACTCACCATTGCTCTGGACGGTTGACCCCAAGTATTTAAAGTCCTCTACCCTTGCCATCTCTTCTCCCTGTAGCCTCATTCTTCCCCCACCACCCCTCTCATTCATGCACATATATTCTGTTTTACTTCGGCTAATCTTCATTCCTCTTCTTTCCAGTGCATGCCTCCATCTTTCTAACTGTTCCTCCAGCTGCTCCCTGCTTTCACTGCAGATCACAATGTCATCTGCAAACATCACGGGGATTCCAGTCTAACCTCATCTGTCAGCCTATCCATCACCACTGCAAAAAGGAAGGGGCTCAGGGCTGATCCCTGATGCAGTCCCACGTCCACCTTAAATTCTTCTGTCACACCGACAGCACACCTCACCGCTGTTCTGCTGCCCTCGTACATGTCCTGTATTATTCGAACATACTTCTCTGCCACTCCAGACTTCCGCATGCAGTACCACAGTTCCTCTCTGGGTACTCTGTCATAGGCTTTCTCTAGATCTACAAAGACACAATGTAGCTCCTTCTGACCTTCTCTGTACTTTTCCATCAACATCCTCAAGGCAAATAATGCATCTGTGGTACTCTTTCTAGGCATGAAACCATACTGTTGCTCGCAAATACTCACTTCTGTCCTGAGTCTAGCCTCCACTACTCTTTCCCATAACTTCATTGTGTGGCTCATCAACTTTATTCCTCTATAGTTGCCACAGCTCTGCACATCACCTTTGTTCTTAAAAATGGGCACCAGTACACTTTTCCTCCATTCCTCAGGCATCTTCTCACGCATTAGAATTCTATTGAACAAGCTGGTCAAAAACTCCACAGCCACCTCTCCTAGATGCTTCCATACCTCCACAGGAATGTCATCAGGACCAACTGCCTTTCCATTTTTCATTCTCTTTAATACCTTTCTAACTTCCCCCTTACTAATCATTGCCACTTCCTGGTCCACCACACTTGGCTCTTCTGCTCTCCCTTCTCTATCATTTTCCTCATTCATCAACTCCTCGAAGTATTCTTTCCATCTACCTAGCACACTGCTGGCACCAGTCAACATATTTCCATCTCTATCCTTAATCACCCTAACCTGCTGCACATCCTTCCCATCTCTATCCCTCTGTCTGGCCAGCCTGTATAGATCCTTTTCTCCTTCTTTAGTGTCCAACCTGCCATACATGTCATCATATGCCTCTTGTTTTGCCTTTGCCACCTCTACCTTTGCCCTGTGTCGCATCTCAATGTATTCCTTTCGCCTCTCCTCGGTCCTCTCAGTGTCCCACTTCTTCTTAGCTAACCGTTTTCCTTGTATGACTGACTTGTGCCCCCCATAGGGCTGCATTATAATTCTAACAAAAATTAAACATCTAATTTCTAGTGGAAATAAATGGCCCAGCAATAAAATCATTGCTGAAATAATATAAATAACATTAAGTTCCTGTTTTTCCCTGTGTTTTATTGGAAAACAATACAGTCAAAACATCAATTAATCAGCTTTTATTAACCAGACTTATAAAACACATACAGTACAGTACACAATAAGAGATAAAAGGAAAGTAGATTGGGAAAATCTTAATAATTAATAACCATAATTCGTTTTTATCCGATCCCCTTAGAAGAAACAATAAGCATCTCAGACATTTCACCTGCAGGTATTTATTTTAGTCACACTGGATGTATTACAGTTCGAGATGCGGGAGAGGACAGCAGAGAGGAGCAAAGCAAGGAAACCTATAGGGCATTTATTTCCTTGCAACAGGCAAACAAGGGGGGGAGCAGGGACTTCTGGTGGTCCGTCTCGGTCAGGCAAGGGGGGGTAAGGGCAGGCAGATGTGCAGGCGAGGTTGCAGGCGTGAAGGGAGTGCAGGCGTCGCGTCTCTGGGTGACGAGCGAAAAATGCTGATCAGTATTTCTTTGAACTAAGTGTGAATAGTTTTGCGAGCTAGATGCGACTGACAGATCTGACAGGTGGCGTTCAGGACTGGCTTAAGTGCACCATTGATGAAGATGACTTGCAGCTGGTCCCGACTCCAACTCATCTCTCCACTCCAGCACATAGACACACACACACACACACACACACACACACGTACACACACACAGACTCCCAAAGAAGGAGGAGTTCAAGGTGCTGAGGCAGCAGCCCTGACAGTACCCCGCCTCCCACGTGCGCCACCCGGCATTCCCATTCAACCAGGTATTGGAAGCCCCTCCCACGGCGACACACACACACACACACACACACACACAGACTCCCAAAGAAGGAGGAGTTCAAGGTGCTGAGGCAGCAGCCCTGACAGTACCCCGCCTCCCACGTGCACCACCCGGCACTCTCAGTCAACCAGGTATTGGAAGCCCCTCCCACGGCGACGAACATCCAGAAGCTTGTTTACAGTGTAGGCAGGGTGCCCATCAATGGGGGTGGCACGGGGGGGCTGGGGCGACAATGGGCTCGAAGAGACCGGTTTAATTTGAGAGAGATGAAAAGTAGGGTGGACCCACTCCAAGACCTGGAAACAAACAGACATGGGTACAAATAGGTCCCTCTGAGGCCACTCTCGGGGGTCTGCCTGCTCACCTTGAGCCCTTCGGACCAGGGATTCAATCTCACACTCAACCACAGCCACAAAGCAGGTGGGAGGAAGGATGGGGTTAGGCTCTTCCTGAACTGGCGGGACATGGCATCTGGCTTGACATTTATTATATTTTTACCTGGGATATAAGACATGGTGAAATTAAACCGACAAAAGAAACTTGCCTTGGATTCAGTCTCCTTGCAGACTTCAAATATTCCAAGTTCTTGTAGTCAGTCCAGACCACAAACGGTTGCTCCGCTCCCTCTAGAAAGTGGTGCCATTCCTCCAGAGCCAGTTTCACTGCCAAGAGCTCCCGGTCACCAATGGTGTAATTGCGTTCTGTAGGGGAGAGTCTGGGGGAAAAGAAGGCACATGGGTGGATCTTGCCATCCTCAGGTTGCCGTTGGGACAACACGGCACCTGCACCCAACTCAGAGGCATCCACCTCCACAATAAACTGGTGAGAACAGGCGCACAGGTGAAATGATTTTTGAGAATGATGAAGGTGAAGTCAGCATTGAAAAGGAACAGAGGTGGAGGTAAGGGCAGTGAGAGGGGCTGCAATGTTACTATAACCCTTGATGAACCACCGATAAAAGTTAGCAAATCCAAGAAGCTGCTGCAATTGTTTGCGGTCGACAGGTGGAGACCACTCAGAGACTGCAGTTACTTTGACAGGATCCATGCGTAGTTACCCCTTAGCAATGATGTAACCTTGGAATGTAGTTTCAGAGATGTGAAATTCAAAACTTGTTAATCATGTCATCATTTACTTGTCTCTGACAGACTGCGGGAGCGTTGGTTAATTTGAATGGCATTACGAGATATTCATAGTGACCTAGCGGAGTATTGAAGTCAGTATTCCATTCATCTCCCTCTCGAAGGTGGAAAGTGTTTCTTATGATGAAAAATATTAATGTATTGAGGTTTCTCTTGCGCGGACACAGGTCACCGGGGCCCCCCTCTGGAGCCAGGCCTGGAGCTGAGGTGGGGCTCAAAGGCGAGTGGCTGGTGGCCGGGCCTGCACCCATGGGGCCCGGCCGGGCACAGCCCGAAAGGTTAACGTGGGTCACCCTTCCCATGGGCTCCCCACCTGTGGGAGGGGCCATTGGTGTCAGGTGCAATATGAGCTGGGCGCTGACCGAAGGTGGTGACCGAAGGCAGAGACCTTGGCGATCCGATCCCTGGCTACAGAAGCTGGCTCTCGGGATGTGGAATGTCACCTCTCTGGCAGGGAAGGAGCCCGAGCTGGTGTGTGAAGTTGAGAAGTTCCAACTAAATATAGTCAGGCTCACCTCTACACACGGCTTGGGCTCTGGTACCAGTCCTCTTGAAAGGGGTTGGACTCTCCTCCACTCTGGAGTTGCCCACGGTGAGAGGCGCCGAACAGGTGTGGGTATACTTATTGCCCCCCGGCTCAGCGCCTGTATTTTGGGGCTCACCCCAGTGGATGAGAGGGTAGCCTCCCTCCGCTTTCGGGTGGGGGGACGGGTCCTGACTGTTTGTGCCTATGCACCAAACAGCAGTTCAGAGTACCCACCCTTTTTGGTGTCCTTACAGGGAGTGCTGGAGAGCGCTCCCGCTGGGGACTCCATCGTTCTGCTCGGGGACTTCAATGCTCATGTGGGCAATGACAGTGAGACCTGGACGGGTGTGATTGGGAGGAACGGCCCCCCAATCAGAAACCGAGCAGTGTTCTGTTATTGGAGTTCTGTGCTCATCACGGACTGTCCATTACGAACACCATGTTCAAGCATAAGGGTGTCCACACGTGCACTTGGCACCAGGACACCCTAGGTCGCAATGCGATGATCAACTTTGTGGTCGTGTCATCGGACTTGCGGCCGCATGTCTTGGACACTCGGGTGAAGAGACGGGCGGAGCTGTCAACTGATCACCACCTGGTGGTGAGTTGGCGCCGATGGTGCGGGAAGATGCCAGTCCGACGTGGCAGGCCCAAACGTATTGTGAGAGTCTGCTGGGAAAGTCTGGCAGAATCTCCTGTCAGAAGGAGTTTCAACTCCCACCTTCAACAGAACTTTGCTCATGTTCCGGGGGAGGCGGGGGACATTGAGTCCGAGTGGACCATGTTCCGCGCCTCCATTCCTGAGGCGGCTGACCAGAGCTGTGGCCATAAGGTGGTCAGTGCCTGTCGTGGCGGCAAACCTGTTGTTGGACACCAATGGTGAGGGATACCGTCAAGTTGAAGAAGAAGACGAAGAAGAATCATCTTTTATTGTCATGAACTTGCATGCATGCACACAAAATTTGTTCTCTGCAATTAACCCATCACAGTAAACACATACACGTTAGTGGAACACACTGGAGCAGGGGGCAGCTGAATCGCCCGGGGAGCATTTCTGGGTATCAGTGTCTTGCTCAAGGACACCACAGCCGTGAGTCTGGGGGATGTTGGCGGATGGTCCAGTCGGGGTCTTGAACCTAGGTCCAGCACGGTGGCAGGCGATGATCTTAACCATTTGGCCTGTGGGGCTCCTGAGGCAGTTGATGGGCACTGGCTCGCCAAGCGGAATGCAGCTTTCGTGGTCACTGAAGCAAAAACTCGGGCATGGGAGGAGTTCGGTGAGGCCATGGAGAAAGACTTCCGGACGGCTTCGAGGAAATTCTGGTCCACCATCCGGCGTCTCAAGAGGGGGAAGCAGTGCACCATCAACTCTGTGTATAGTGGAGATGGGGCGCTGCTGACCTTGACTCGGGACGTTGTGACTCAGTGGGGAGAATACGTCGAAGACCTCCTCAATTCCACCGACCCGCCTTCCCATGAGGAAGCCGAGTCTGGGTTCTCTGAGGCGGGCTATCCTATCTCTGGGGTTTAGGTCAACGAGGGGGTTAAAAAGCTCCTCGGGGCCAAGGCCCCGGGGGTGGATGAGATTCATCTGGAGTTCCTAAAGGCTCTGGATGTTGTGGGGCTGTCCTGGTTGACACGCCTCTGCAACGTCGCATGGACATCGGGGACAGTGCCTCTGAATTGACAGACTGGGGTGGTTCTCCCCCTTTTTAAGAAGGTGTGTGTGTTCCAACTACAGGGGGGATCGCACTCCTCACCCTCCCTGGTCAGGTCTATTCAGGGGTACTGGAGAGGACAGTAGAGTGGCTGGTGCGACCCTGAGTCTGGTGTGAGTGTGCCCGTGTGTGTGGGTGCGCAATTATTGTGTCCGTGTGTGTGTGTGTGTGTGTGCGCGCATGTATTGAGTTTGTGTGTGTGGGTGTGTGTGCATCTACATGTTTGCGGGGCATCAGAGTTCAGAGGTCAGGTGGGCAGAGGACAGAAGAGGTCGAGGGGGCAGAGCGGCCATAGAGTTCAGATTCCTGACAACAATAATTAAAACTGTCTTTGAGTTGGCTAGTCCTGGCCCCCAGACTCTGCAGTCTGCTGCCTGATGGCAGCAGACTGAAGAGGCTGTGTGACGGATGGGTGGCATCCCCCGGTATGTGGAGGGCTTTGCGGGTCAGGGGGTTGCGTTAAATCTCCTGCAGGGAGAGAAGAGAGGTTCTGATGATCTTCTCAATTGCCTTCACTATGCAGTGGAGAGTCTTGCGGCAGGATGCGGTGCCGGCTCCGTACCACACAGTGATGCAGTTGGTCAGGATGCTTTCTATGGTCCCTGTGTAGAATGAGCACATTAGCACGGGCAGCCGTGGCCCAATGGTTAAGATCATCGCCTGCCACCGTGGGGGACCTAGGTTCAAAACCCCGACTGGACCATCCGCCAACATCCCCCGGACTCACGGCTGTGGTGTCCTTGAGCAAGACACTGATACCCCGAAATGCTCCCCGGGCGCTTCAGCTGCCCCCTGCTCCAGTGTGTTCCACTAACATGTGTATGTGTTCACTGTGATGGGTTAAATGCAGAGAACAAATTTCGTGTGCATGCATGCATGTTCATGACAATAAAAGATGATTCTTCTTCTATTCTTCTTCTTCTTCTATGATGGGGGTCGGGGCTCTGGCTCTTCTCAGCTTGCGCAGGAAATAGAGACGCTGGTGAGCTTTCTTGGCCAATGATGAGGTGTTGCTGGTCCTCGGTGATGTGCACTCCCAGGAACTTACTGCTGCGCACCCTCTCCGCCGCAGCACTGTTGATGTTCAGGGGAGCATGCTGGGAGTACACGTTCCTGAAGTCCACACCAATCTCCTTGGTTTTTTCCACGTTCAGGGAGAGATTGTTGTCCATGCACCACCCGGCCAGGCGGCTCACCTCACTCCTGTAGTCTGTCTCGTCCCCATTGCTTATGAGACCCACCACAGTTGTGTCATATGCAAACTTGATGAAGAGGTTGGAGCTGTATGTCGGCGTGCTGTCATAGGGGAGGGGGCTCAACACACAACCTTGAGGGGCCCACGTATTCAGAGTGATGGTGCTGGATGTGTTGCTGCTGACCCATACTGCCTGCGGTCTCCCTGTCAGAAAGTCCATCAGCCAGTTGCACATCGAAGTGTTGAGCCCCAGCTGGTCCAGTTTGTAGATCAGATGTTTAGGGATGATGGTATTGAATCCTGAGCTGAAGTCTATGAACACCATTCTGACATATGAGTCCTTAGAGTCCAGGTGTGTGAGGGCAGAGTGGAGGGCGGTGGAGATGGCTTCATCGGTTGACCGGTTGGACCGATATGCAAACTGTAAGGGGTCCAAGGAGGGGGCGAGGGAGGACTTGACTTGATGCATGACTAGCCGCTCGAAGCACTTCATCAAGATGGGCATGAGCGCTACCGGATGGTAGTCATTGAGGCAGGAGGGAGACGACTTCGGGATGATGCTGATGGCTTTGAAGCACGTGGGGACAACACCCTGACTCAAGGAGGTGTTAAAGATGTCCATGAAGACATCTGTGAGTTCAGCTGCACAATCCCTCAGAACATGACCAGGTATGTTGTCTGGGCCCGGGGCTTTTTGTGTGTTGATCCTGTCGAGAGATCTTTTCACGCTGAACCGGGTCAGTGGCAGCACTTGGTCACCAGGAGGGTATGGAGTGTTGTATGTAGGGGTGTTGTTGTGTGTGTCTCAAAGTGAGTAAAGAAGTCTTTCAGCTCATTTAGCAGGGAGGTGGAGCTGTCACATTTCTGTGGTGCGGGTTTATAGTCCGTAATGGTCTGAATACCTCGCCGCAGACTCCTGGTCTCACTGCTGTCACTAAAGCAGTGGGTGATCTTCCTGGAGTACTCCCTCTTGGCCTCCCTGATGCCACGGGACAGATTCGCCCTGCCTGTCACTAGTTTGAATGTGATTGGTTACTCCTGAACACAGCCACATGCCAGTTATGCAAGTGAGTGCACCTTTCTGCAACCACATTTATTTTACTTAACCATTATTTAACCATGTACAAAACCAGTTGAGACAGAACATCTCTTTTTGCAACGGTGACCTGGCCAAGAAGCAAGCAGGTAAATGTCAAGTCCAAGTCAGTCTTACAGTATATAAGATTATTTCAGTTGTTTTCCACCTCCCCTCTCAAAAAAATGAATAAAAAATAAAGATAATAAATCGAGTTCTACAAATTCTAGGTAATGGTGAAAAAAGTTTTTAAATGATTTATCTTGGTCTAAATTATATTACGTCACAAAAACCTGGCATTTGAACAGGGGTGTGTACACTTTTTATATCAATTGCAGTCTTGTTCCTGACTTTTGTAATCGCTGCCTGGTGAGCCTGTTGTGCTGTCTAACAAGTGGAAATACAATAGTATAATCCTATTTCTTCAAGCTGAATTTCCCTTATTTGTTATTGTATAAAGATTTATTAATTGTTTGTTATTTTATAAAGGGTGTATTTATTATGTTTTGGATTAATTGATATTTTTCAGCAATATCTGAATTTGCATATTCGTTCATTTAGTTATTTTTTATTTGACAGGCATGCTCTGATTTAAAAAAAAAAAAATCATTAAGTTACCCACCAGTTACTCAGTATTTGATAAGTTTTTTTCACTGAAAACTTTCTTACTGTTACTCAAGTAATTGTTTGGAGGACTACTTTTTACTTTAACTTGATTCATATTATTCTAAAGTAACAGTACTATTACTTGAGTACAATATTTGACTGCTCTAACCACCTCTGCTACCTACCTTGCTACGTGGCAACCAATGATGCAGGCTCCAAAAATTCTGCCATTTTAAGTAACGAACAAAGTAAAGCGTTAATTTCCCCAGGAGAGTAATCTGACTCCAGTTATTTTTCTAACAATTAATAGTTACTTTTGAGTCATCAATGTATCTCACCAAGTACTGAGTTGTGGCTGGAGACTCAAAAATTCACAGTCCAGCCAATCAACGACATTCAGGCATTCCCACAAACCACTGTTTTCTCAATAAGGGGCAAAAAGCGATTGGGAAGTGATTGTTGATTCTACAATGCACAGTGACGGTTTAACGTGCTGCACGGCTGACGTCACGTAAGTAAGTGCTTTTCCTCCCATCAATCACCCACAGCTTTCCACTGTTCTCGATAACCAGAGGTATTTTGTCGAATCCAAACACACAACTGATACAGGTAGTGGATTTTTATAGAACATTTTATGAACTCTAACAGGGGAATCTAAAGGGGAACAACACAGAGAAAAACCAAAACCAAGGACAGACGAACATTGGTAAAGGAGACTGACTTGTGATGTGAGCGTGGAAATGAGCATGGGGTCACAATGCAAAGAGCTAGGGATTCCTGTTCCCGTTAATTTAAACCCAAATATGCACCAATCTGTACTTTAGTAGACCGCAAGTTCGATTTACGTTGCGTGGAACACAATTTAGGCAGGCTGGTCGATCTCCCGAATGTTTGGCTGGTCCGGTCCGCACGGGGAACAGGTGGAGTTGACGGAAAAAGGAGGAAGGAAAAAAAGAAAAAGCAAGAAAAAGAGTTCCAAGTGCAGGGCGGCTGTAGTCCGGGTGTGGTGCTAGTCACAAGACCCTTGGAACAGACGTGCAGCGCCTGTTTCCTTCCCAACGGAGCTTGCCTGCGACCTGCCCAGGCATCCGCAAGGGGACCTTGGGGCGCTGGCAGGGTGCCCTGCGGAGTGGAAAGGTCTGATGTGTCCTCGCCACCTCGTGGTGAGAGGTGGGGCTTCCTGGCTGAGCCAGTCTTCGGTAAGGTGGTCGTGCAAGCGAGAGCCCAAAGGGGAGCTCCGGCCTTTAAGCCCAGCTGAAAGGGGGTGGTCTCCCACCCTCCCCTCCCCGGGGGCCCAAAAGGGACATAGACCACCACTTAATGTTACTTTTCCATCAAAGAATTATTTTGTGGTTTAAAACCAGTGGGATAAAATATTAATTATTGGATCTAAGATAACGACACCGGTTTCCAGCTTTGCATTGTCATGACCAAATCCTCTTTAATGTTTCAATTATATGTGGTTGTTGAGAACACTGTAATATTTGCAACGTGGCATCGTGTTGGACCAACGATATACCTACTGCGCTAGATTTAGACGTGGTCCCAGCAAGCATAAGTTTAGACCAACATTCTAAATTGTCACATACACTTAGTCCATGCTAAAGGACACACCCTTGGTCCCCTGGTACGTCCATCTTGGCGCAAACCGGTCTACCAAATTGGCAAAAGCTTGCATGAAAATCAGAATACATAGGCTTTTGCGCTGCAACGCAGTTGAGCAGTCCATGAAAATAGAACCCCATATATTTTCACATTCACTTCTCACAATTCAAATTCAATTTTCACAACTTAATTTAAATTTACTGTGACAGACATATGGTACAGGTAGTTGTGGAGGGGGAGCCACCACTCTCCTAATCAGCACCCATGTTTTTTCGCACGTAACCTAGTGATCATTTGTGTTGCCATCCGCCATGAAACGGAAGAAAAAGTGCTTGACCCATAGACTGTCTGGATGAGGCTTGGACAAATACAATAACGAACTATGTACACCAGCCCCCGGAAGCAATAATCAGAAAACTAGTATCTATTTAGGTAGCTTCCTGCTCTGTTCACAATAGCAGGAGGATGGATGAACACAAAAACACAAATGCTTCAACTGCCAGAAAAATGATTAAATATATTGTGAGGGAAACTATTAAGGCGGCACAGTGGCCGACTGGTTAGAGCGGCAGCCTCACAGTTCTGAGGTGCAGGGTTCAATCCCCGTCCCCGCCTGTGTGGAGTTTGCATGTTCTCCCCGTGCCTGCGTGGGTTTTCTCCGAGCACTCCGGTTTCCTCCCACATCCCAAAAACATGCATTAATTGGAGACTCTAAATTGCCCGTATGCATGACTGTGAGTGCAAATGGTTGTTTGTTTCTATGTTCCCTGCGATTGGCTGGCAACCAGTTCATGGTGTACCCCGCCTCCTGCCCGATGACAGCTGGGATTGGCTCCAGCACGCCCGCGACCCTCGTGAGGAGAAGCGGCTCAGATAATGGATGGATGGATGGATGGGAAACTATTAAGCTCCAGAGAACAGTGGTGGGTGGCTCAAAGTAGCATTGCATTAAACCGGATCAAGTCATTATGAGAGTGGAATGCGCTCTTTTCACGTAACGCCCCAAGGTCCTAAGACGTAAATATGACAGCAATGTATTTACAGCCTCACAGATTAAACAGCCGATTAGAACCTCAAAAAAGACAAATTGAAAGTTCAATCAACCTCAGACAAAAAGCACAATGGACATAAATTGTGGGCATAAAGTTCAACAGTTTAGGTTTATTCAAGTAATAAGCATTTCATTCATTTTCTGAGCGAATTCTGATAACACAGTAAAATAAGTGGAAAAGACTTGTCCTTCAAATACAAAACATTTACTCAGTACCCCACTGGGTTAATTGTGTATCCTGCAGGGACAGTTTTTGTGTGTGAAGGCATCAGTATTATGCTATAAATTCAGGTAGTGATGGTGGTTAGGAGGCTGTGCGTTATTTCCAGTGAGAGTTCAATTGGAGTGCAGGCTAAAATGGAGGCCTATAATGGGCTCTGGGTTTCATCTGATTTGCAATGGCAATAAAAACAAAGTCCTTGCACCACAAGCGTGCCATTACCGATGTGTTTTGTATATGAAATGGGATTAATGTTCTAAAGTGTAATTAGAATGGTTAAACACAATTAATTGGACAAGGCTGGAATCTTATGGTGGTGGAATTTAAGTATTTGTGCGTCAGGGTGTTTCTGGACAGATTCCAGCTGAACCAAGTGAACAAAGAGCACTAACTGTCCAACATTTTCCATGTCACTCCTCCTGTGTGTGCTCTGTGGGTATTTTTGTGACCAAGTGCCTCAGCTCTTTGCAGTTTCTCATAGCCAGCTTGTCTCAGAGCAGATTGAACACAGCTGAGAATGTTGGTCTGGGTCTGCAGCACATCATCCTGGGGGAATATGCAGGAACCACAAGGCTGGACTTGGCTCGCCCCCCTATGACTGAAAAGTGCCATGCACCCAGGCAAGGGTCCAGGTGGATTGACTTGGGAAATTAATAATATGGGGGTTATTTCAACTGATCTATTAAACCTCTGAACTTTAATCAGGCTTGTCACTATACCAACAGCAATCATTTAGCCATACATCAGTAGGCTGTCAACACCAGGTGTTTAACTGGTGTTTAAAAAAATGTTGTTGGAGATCGTGAGTGATGGAGGGGGGTGAGGGTGGGGGGTGGGGGATTATGTTTTCTAAAGCATTGCTGTTTTAACACTATTTCAGCCTCTTGGTGTTGGAATTCTCAACCTCTGAGTATGAGTGAGGAGGCAACCTTGCTCTTGTCAGCATGAGCCAGAATACCTCACACAGGGAGCAGACCCCCACTTGTTTGAGTGCTGTATAAATACAAGCCAGCTCTGATAGACAACCAAAGTCAAACTGGTTTACAGAAGGCCAATGTAGTCAAAAAGCAGAACCTAGTACTCACATGTTATTACCCCTGCCTCGCCTGTCACTCGGGTAATTGGAAAACCACAGGGGTGTGCTGTAATCCACCACCGAGTACACACATAAATATACAATCATCACAGTACAAGGACCAGGACAAACAAACAAATACATAATCATTTACATGGTGACGTGGTCAGGCAGTGTCTCATATTGATCTAGATTAGTTAATGTTGTAGCAGTTCTGATTTTTAATTTTTTTTTAGACAAAGTATATTTTACATAACTTTCTACATGCCTGACCATTAATGTAAGTTGTATAACCAAAAAATAATTAAAAAAATAAATAAACCATGTCAACATTTTTGAGTAGGCATTTGCACCTTTTTGCTGAAAGTATGTGGCAAAATTAGTCTGGTAATAAACATAAAAACAATTGAAAATGCATGATCAAACCAATAATAAAATTAAAACATTATCAGTGAGAATATTTCGTCATGTCTAACTGAAAACATTTTACAAATACAAACTGATGAGACAGCAGGATGAATAGGTGTTAACAAATTGAATAAACAGCTCAGATTCTTGAGAAACGCTATAGATAACCTGTATGATGGTGACTAAGAAAAATCTTACAAATCTGTGATTATAGGATCATTTTCTGTGAATATCTGTAAATTCAAGCTAGTGGTGGAATCAGGAGGATAAGGAGCACCACAAATCATTATCCATCTGGGGGAGGACATTCAATAATGGTACAAGTAGACAGAATTTGCATAATAATTTGGAACGCGGTGTAGTCTGAGTCTACTTACAGAATGGACTACAAGACCAACAGGAGTGCTGTGTACAAGTAGCAGACATTATTTTCTGAAGATGTCAGATCCTTCAATGTCTGTGGTAACACATTAGCTTTTATGAATTTGTAGTTGTAAGTGTTGTTTACCACAGACAATGCCTCTCATCTCATTCGTGACTAACTGCAGCAGAGGCAGCAGCTGAGCCCTTTGTCAAACATTCAGCTCCGCCGCTTTAAGTATTTTTTCAGGTCACTTTTCATTCCATTATCAGAATTTATACAACATTCCATCACTCTGCACCTTTCACTATATCACGATAAATGTGCAACACAATACTTATAATACAATACATATTTTTGGATGCATATTCCTATTTATTGAATCCATGTTATTATATTATTGAAATCTATAAAATATGACAGGTGAACCCAATATTGTGTCGCTTTATTATGCACCCTTAGTGCATTTATATTTATTACCTCCAGTACATGCAAATATTAAAACATTTGAACCACCGCTGTGCAACTTTGCGTTTGATTTTTTTATCTGTTTTTGTCAGACTTGTAAATACTACTACTATCATTTTTGTTTTTAACAAGAATAGTTTTCATGTTAATAATATTCGGTAGTCTCGGAGAGTGAAACATGAGCAGGTTGAATGTTTGACCACAATAAATGTAAGTGGGAATAGAAGACTGGGTTCTGACTGAAGGCTGTGCACTGTCAGAAGAATTCAGATAAGATAGGACTTCAGTCAGTTTCACTGATGCCTGTAATTGCTGCAGGTCATGGCTGCTGCTTAACTACAGATGACCCTGGCAGGCATTATATGTTATTATAAGACTTCATGCCACTCATAAAAGGAACTATCAAGGGTATTTCTTTCAATCTGCAGGCCTGGATTTTGTAAAACCTAAAGACTGAGGGATCGAAGCAAGCATTGCTCACTGACTTGTCTAGATATTGTTTTCCCCACTCATATTTTTGAACATTAATTCAGACCAACAATACTTATGAAATAAATAAAATAATTATGCTGAGAAGTGTTGAAGAATTAGTTGTAAAATATTTAAGGTATCTATACATTTTATGGCTTACCCTGATTCAGGGTCACAAGATTGGGTCAAAATGTTTGGCCTATGAGACAAAGCACCCAGACTTCCAAAGTATCAAGAGAGAACCTCCAGAAGTCAACTTATTCTGTCACACAACACAGATGTTCAGAATTCTGAAAAATACAATTGATCTTAAAGTGCCCCAAAACATAAATCCTTGTTTTGTTTCGAGATACATGAAATATGATTGAAGATAAGACTGAGAAGAATATCGTATTGAATTGTTGAGATACGGCTTCAAACTCGTTTTCACCTTCTAAATTTTCCTAATTTCGTGGGTGGGGCTAAAAACTATCCTCGTGACATCAAGAGGTTTGGGCGTATACTTTCCGTCCCCCACTATATAAACACCGTGCGGCTCATTCTATGCAGTGGCCATCCGGCGGAATAGCCACTTCCTCAGTCATACAGTAATGGACCCATTTCTACCACTATAGCGTACAGTAAGCCATCAAAGTATTCTCAGAACTCGAAAAAAATACATCTTCCCGGAATTGCAATGTGTTCGGTGTTATTTGTGTTGTGTTGCAAGGCAGCAGCAAACTGCACAGGATCCGCCGCCCTGCCACCCCAGGCTATCAAGGAAGATGGCGCCTACCAGTGTGGTCGCCTCGGTAACACGCTCTCTAGTATTGTTTTTGTTTTTGTGTTTTTCGTCCGTCTTTGGAGACCTTACACGACACACTTACACAAGGGGAGACCTGCTAACCATCAAGGAGGCTACTCTGGACTTTCTGTCACCAACTTTCGCAAATCCGCTCAGTTTTTTCCCCGAGTTACTCACCGGAGCGGCGTCCGCGGTTTTCGGGGCATGGAGACGGAAGCGGCGCCACAGAGGGAAGCGAGCCGGCATTCAGGTGAAACTCGGCAAGAGAGGACACAGATTGGCGTTCCCGTCGATCCACCTCGCGAATGTACGCTCCCTACCCAACAAAATGGACGAGCTTCATCTTCTGTTAAAGACCAGTAAAGACTTCGGACGTTCAGCGGCCATGTGCTTCACGGAGACCTGGCTTTGCGACGCTGTACCCGATGGCGCCGTCATGCTTCCCGGCTTCCACATTCATGGACTCATCGGGGAAAACAAAGGGCGGCGGGATATGCCTCTATATCAACGAAAAATGGTGTACGGACATCACGGAGCTCAGCACACACTGCAGCCCGCATTTGGAGTCGCTGTTTTTGAACTGTAAACCATTCTACTCGCCACGTGAGTTCGCATCATTCATCCTGGCTGGAGTCTACATTCCGCCTCAAGCTAACACGAACACCGCATTGCTAACGCTCGCCGAACAAGTCAACGAAATTGAAAAAAAACACCCGGACTCACCCCTCATTATTCTCGGGGACTTTAACAAAGCTAAACTCAACCACGAACTCCCTAAATACAAGCAGCACATCGACTGTCCTACCAGGGAAAATAATACTTTAGACCACTGCTACACAACGGTAAAAAACGCATACCGTGCTATACCTCGTGCAGTCCCGGGCTCGTCTGATCACTGCTTAATTCAGTTAATACCGACGTACAGGCAAGAACTTAAATGCGCGAAGCCTACAGTGAAAACAGTGAAAAAGTGGACCAATGAAGCCAAGATGGAACTTCAAAGCTGTTTAGACTGCACAGACTGGAGTGTCTTTGAAAATTCAGCTGGCAGCCTGGATGAATATACGGACACTGTCACATCCAATATCAGTTTCTGTGAAGATGTGTGTGTACCAACAAGATCATTTCGCACATTCAACAACAACAAGCCGTGGTTCACTGCTAAACTTAAGCAGCTTCGCCAAGCTAAGGAGGATGCATATCAGAGCGGGGACAGGGCCCTGTATAATCGAGCTAGAAACCAGCTGAATAAAGAAATTAACATTGCAAAGAGGAACTATGCAGCAAAGTTGGAAAAACAGTTTAGCGCAAACGACTCTAAATTAGTCTGGCATGCATTCCAATCGCTGACTAATTACAAGCGACGATCCCCCCAAGCTGAGAACAATAGGACACTAGCCAAAGACTTGAATACCTTCTACTGCAGATTTGAAAAGGACAGTTTCAAGGTTGTGTCCTCTCTCCGCTGCTCTTCTCTCTCTACACGATCGACTGCACCTCAGCGAACCCGACTGTCAAACTCCTGAAGTTTGCAGATGACACCACTGTCATCGGCCTCATCAAGGACGGTGACGAGTCTGCATATCGACAGGAAGCGGAGCGGCTGGAGCTGTGGTGCGGCCGACACAACCTGGAGCTGAACACGCTCAAGACTGTAGAGATGATCGTGGACTTCAGGAGGCATCCTTCGCCACAGCTGCCCCTCACGTTGTCCAGCTGCCTTGTGTCAACCGTCGAGACCTTCAAGTTCCTGGGAATTACAGTCTCTCAGGACCTGAAGTGGGCAACCAACATCAACTCCGTCCTCAAAAAGGCCCAGCAGAGGATGTACTTCCTGCGGCTTCTGAGAAAGCACGGCCTGCCACCGGAGCTGCTGAGACAGTTCTACACAGCGGTCATCGAATCAGTCCTGTGTTCTTCCATCACAGTCTGGTTTTGGTGCTGCTACAAAAAAGGACAAACGACTGCAACGGACAATCAAAACTGCTGAAAGGATTGTCGGTACCCCCCTACCCACCATTGAGTACTTGCACGCTGCCAGAACTAAGACAAAAGCGTGCAAAATCCTCTCGGACCCTCCACACCCCGGTCACCAGCTCTTCCAGCTCCTTCCCTCAGGTAGGCGCTACCGATCAATGCAAACTAGAGCTAGTAGACATTCCAACAGCTTCTTCCCTCTTGCGATCAACTTCTTAAACACCTAACCAACAATTCCATCACAACATGCTGGCAATTTTTTGACTTGAGTTCGTTGTCACATTTCTGTGGGGCCAATTATGTATTACTCGTGCACTCACTGTAGTTGTCTCGCCATGCTGCACTATTTGCATATACTGGCCACTCATGCCAGAGTAGCATCTGCTCTATTTACACACTGATTGAGGAGTATCTGTAACATTTGCACAACCAACATTGTCCCAGATTATCGCACTACTCGTCACTTTAAACCGCATACACTCCTTGAAGTCTCAGCACTCTTTGCACAATGGTCATTGCACCAGACTTTTGCAATATTAGTCATTCGAACTGCTCTAAGTGCTAGAGGACTCTGCATCTTTTTGCACAATTGTCAAAAAATAAATAAATAAATAAATGTACCGGCATTACCAGTTAACTAGCAACCCTTTACTGCTCAGTGACTGTTTTTTTTTTGTCAATGTCTTTATCTCTCAAAAGTGTTCTGTCAATTGACTGTCTGTTGTCGTACTAGAGCGGCTCCAACTACCTGAGACAAATTCCTTGTGTGTTTTTTGGACATACTTGGCAAATAAAGATGATTCTGATTCTGTGGCCGCCAAAGGCTGCAACTCGCAATGTGTGCACCATGAAACACCCACCCCCCTTTTCCTTGCGACGCTTCGCGGCTGACAAGTCCCTCCGTCAATTAAAATTTAAACGGAAACAAAGGGGCAGAATGACTCTGCGGCCCGTGAAAGCGTGTGCTATGTGCATCGCTTCTCTCCCCGCAGATAGATAGGAGCCGCGAAAGAGGAAATATTTGATTGATAGCTGGAGGCTGGATTTTCAGAGCACCAGCGACATGCCCACAGCGTCTGGAAGGTCAAAGAATGTCTCTATTCTTGACCATTTTGAAGCCTGATTTCACATACTTTGCATTTTTTAAAATCTATTCATTCATTGTGCGGTGTGTTAACATTACTCTTTTCTGTGGTGTGTTGAATTTACAAGACGTTTTTCGGGCCTGTTTTGCGGCGCTTTAAATACTGTAAGTTTGTATATTCATTTGCTATATTGGATTTCGCGGCACGGCGGACGACTGGTTAGAGCGTCTGCCTCACAGTTCTGAGGAGTGGGGTTCAATCCCTGGCCCCGCCTGTGTGGAGTTTGCATGTTCTCCCCGTGCCTGCATGGGTTTTCAACGGGCACTCCGGTTTCCTCCCACATCCCAAAAACATGCATGGTAGGTTAATTGACAACTCTAAATTGCCTGTAGGTGTGAATGTGAGTGTGAACTGTTGTTTGTTTGTATGTGCCCTGCGATTGGCTGGCAACGAATTCAGGGTGTACCCCGCCTCCTGCCCGATAATAGCTGGGATAGGCTCCAGCACGCCCGCGACCCGCGTGAGGAGAAACGCCTCAGAAAATGGATGCATGGATATTGGATTTTTCAACAATGCCCTGCGACTGATTGGCGACCAGTTCAGGGTGTAGTCCGCCGTTCGCCCCAAGTCAGCTGAGATAGGCTCCAGCACCGCGTGACCCTAAACAAGATAAGCGGTTTCGAGAATGGATGGGATGGTTTTCTCAACAGTGCAGGTGAATTTGATAGATTGCGGCCCGGCGGAAGACACATCCGCCTCACAGTTTTGAGGATCCGGCTACAAATCCGGCCTCGCCTGTGTGGAGTTTGCATGTTCTCCCCGTGCCTGTGTTGGGTTTTCTCCAGGTACTCTGGTTTTCTCCCATATCCCAAACATGGCAGGTTAATTGAAGACTAAATTGCCTGTAAGTGTGAATATGAGTGCGAATGGTTGTTTGTTTATATGTGCCTTGCGATGGGCTGGCGACCAGTTCAGGGTGTACCCCGCCTCTCGCCCGAAGATAGCTGGGATAGTATTATTATTATTATTAATATTATTATGAAATAAAAAGCTTGAATAATCGCATTGGAGACACAGATGGAATATGTATGTGTACGTATATACATTTATTATTAATTTACATTTATTTTAAATATGTGTGCTTGTGGTGGCACGGTGGCCGACTGGTTAGAGCGTCAGCCTCACAGTTCTGAGGACCCGGGTTCAATCCGCCTGTGTGGAGTTTGCATGTTCTCCCCGTGCCTGCGTGGGTTTTCTCCGGGCACTCCGGTTTCCTCCCACATCCCAAAAACATGCATTAATTGGAGACTCTAAATTGCCCGTAGGCATGACTGTGACTGCGAATGGTTGTTTGTTTCTATGTGCCCTGCGATTGGCTGGCAACCAGTTCAGGGTGTACCCCGCCTCCTGCCCGATGACAGCTGGGATAGGCTCCAACACGCCCGCGACCCTAGTGAGGAGAAGCGGCTCAGAAAATGGATGGATGGATGGATGTGCGCTTGTTTTTATGTGCTTGACTGACTCAACATTAGCCGTTAGCTTGAAGAAGCAGTTGCTAGTGAAAGCTATCGAGGACGTCAGGACTTGCGGTTAAAATCACACGAGTACGTTCACTGCGTAGTAAATCGTTCCTTACGCAAACGGATCACTCATTGCTCCGTAGCGGAGCGCGAACCAAGTTTAACGGATGAATCAATCAGTTCTTCAGTACACCAGTTTACTTAAGTCCCTCCCCTGAACAAATCACTCTTCAGCTCTTCAGTTCTCCAGTACATTCAATTCACTTAAGTCCCTCCCCCGGCTGCATGGTGTTGCCTCACGCTGGCTGCTCATTGATCATTCGCCGAAGTGAGTGAAAACCCTGGCGAATTGCAAATCACATGGCAGTAGGTTTAATTAAGTCCCGCCCCCGCCTGCACGCTGGCTGCTCTTTGGTCATTCCCCGAAGATTCAGAAGTGAGTGACAGGACGCGTCAGCAGTTCCGTTTCCGCACCCAACCGACTCGCTCGCCTCATTGCAGCGGGCAGTGGCCAAGCTAAAAGTATGAATCATTTCATAAATTGAGTCAGTTCAGTACGTTCACTAAAAAAATTCGTTCTTCCGAACGAAACGTTCGCGAACGAAACAAAACTTATCTGCCTCACAGTTCTGAGGACCCGGGTTCAAAACCGGCCTCGCCTGTGTGGAGTTTGCCGGTTTCCTCCCACATCACAAAAACATGCATGGTAGGTTAATTGAAGACTCTAAATTGCCCGTAGGTGTGAATGTGAGTGTGAACGGTTGTTTGTTTGTATGTGCCCTGCGATTGGATGGCGACCAGTTCATGGTGTACCCCACCTCTCGCCCGAAGATAGCTGGTATTGGCGCCAGCACGCCCACGACCCTTGTGAGGAAAAGCCGTACAGAAAATGAATGAATGAATGAATAGCCCCGCCTACTGCCCACTGATGGCACATTGCATAGCCGTGTCTTTACGACTCCACTTTGGTGTATCAAGTCTGTTTGTATCTGCAAAGCTTGTAGCAGCGAGAACAAAAAAATGTGCTATATACAAGTGCACCTCAATGAATTAGAATACTGTAGGAGAGTTCATTGTCTTCCTCACCACCTGTGGGAGGGTCCATAGGGGTCGGTTACAGTGTGAGCTGGGCGGTGGCTGAAGGCGGGGACCTTGGCGATCCGATCTGGCAGAAACTGGCTACAGGGATGTGGAATGTCACCTTTCTGGCAGGGAAGGAGCCCGAGCTGGTGTGAGAGGTCGAGAAGTTCCGACTAGATATAGTCGGGCTCACCTCCACACATGGCTTGGGCTCTGGTACCAGTCCTCTTGAGAGGGGTTGGACTCTCTTCTACTCTGGAGTTGCCCACGGTGTGGGGCGCCGAGCAGGTATGGGTATACTTATTACCCCCCAGCTTGGCGCCTGTACATTGGCGTTCACCACAGTGGACGAGAGGGGAGCCTCCCTCCGCCTTCGGGTGGGGGGACGGGTCCTGACTGTTGTTTGTGCCTATGCACCAAACAGCAGTTCAGAGTACCCACCCTTTTTGGAGTCATAGGAGGGGTGCTGGACAGCGCTCCCGCTGGGGACTCCATTGTTCTGCTGGAGGACTTCTATGCTCACGTGGGCAATGACAGCGAGACCTGGAAGGGTGTGATTGGGAGGAACGTCCCCCCCCCCCAATCAGAACCCAAGTGGTGTTCTGTTATTGGACTTCTGTGCTCACCACGGATTGTCCATAACGAACACCATGTTCAAGCATAAGGGTGTCCACACGGGGACTTGGCACCAGGAACAGTTCGATGATAGACTTTGTGGTCGTGTCATCGGACTTGCGGCCACAAGTCTTGGACACTTGGGTGAAGAGAGGGCGGAGCTGTCAACTGATCACCACCTGGTGGTGAGTTGGCTTTGGTGGTGGGGGAAGATGCAGGTCCGACCTGGCAGGCCCAAACGTATTGTGAGGGTCTGCTGGGAACATCTGGCAGAATCCCCTGTCAGAAGGAGTTTCAACACCCACCTTCGGCAGAACTTCACCCACGTTCCGGGGAAGGCGGGGGACATTGAGTCGAACTGGACCATGTTCGCGCCTCCATTGCTGAGGCGGCCGACCGCAGCTGTGGCCATAAGGTAGTCGGTGCCTGTTGGTGGACACCAGCGTCAAGCTGAAGAAGGAGTCCTATCGGGCCTTTTTGGCCTGTGGGACTCTTGAGGCAGCTGATGGGTACTGGCTGGCCAAGCGGAATGCAGCTTTGCTGGTCACTGAGGCAAAAACTCGGACATCGGAGGAGTTCGGTGAGATCATGGAGAACGACTTCCGGACGGCTTCGAGGAAATCTGGTCCACCATCTGCCGTCTCAGGAGGGGGAAGCAGTGCACCATCAACACTGTGTATAGTGGGGATGGGGCGCTGCTGACCTCGATTCGGGACGTTGTGAGTCGGTGGGGAGAATACTTTCCCATTAGGAAGCAGAGTCGTGGTTCTCTGAGGCGGGCTCTACTCTCTGGGGTCGAGGTCACCAAGGTGGTTAAAAAGATCCTCGGTGGCAAGGCCCCAGGGGTAGGTGGAGTTTCTAAAGTCTCAGGATGTTGTGGGGCTGTCGTGGTTGACACGCCTCTGCAACATTGAGTGGACATCGGGAACAGTGCCTCTGGATTGGTTGACTGGGGTGGTGGTCCCCTGTTTTAAAAAGGGGAACCGGAGGGTGTGTTCCAACTACAGAGGTATCTCCTCAACATCCCTGGTAAGGTCTTTTCAGGGGTGCTGGAGAGGAGGGAAGTTGAATCTCAGATTCAGGAGGAGGAGTGTGGTTTTCTCCTGGCTGTGGAACAGTGGACCAGCTCTACACCCTTGGCAGGATCCTTGAGGGTGCATTGGAGTTCGCCCAACCAGTCTCCATGTTTTTTGTGAACTTGGAAAAGGTGGGGTCCTTCGGGGGTTTGGGGTGCCGAACCCCCTGATACGGGCTTTTCGGTCCCTGTATGATCAGTGTCAGAGTTTGGTCGGCATTGCTGGCAGTAAGTCGGATACGTTTTCGGTGAGGGTTGGACTCCGCCAAGGCTGCTCTTTGTCACCGATTCTGTTCCTAACTTTTATGGACAGAATTTCTAGGTGCAGCCAAGGCGTAGGGGGGTCCGGGTACTCTGGTTTCCTCCCACATCCCAACAACATGCACGGTACATTAACTGAAGACTTTAAATTGCCTGTAGTTGTGACTGTGAGTGTGATTGGTTGTTTGTTTATATCTGCCCTGCAATTGACTGGCAACCAGTTCACGGTGTACCCCGCCTCTTGTTCAAAGATAGCTGGGATAGGCTCCAGCAGGCCCGCGACCCTAGTGAGGAGATATATTACACATATATATACATACACATACACACACACACAGCGACTGAAATAAGTATTTAACACGCCACCATTTTCTCGTTAAATACATTTACTAAGGTGCTATTGACATGAAATGTTGGGAGCAACCCAAGTAATCCATACATACAAAAAAAGTAGACCAAATAACTTCAGAAATTAAGTTGTGTGTAATCATGTGAAATCACACAGGGAAAAAGAATTGAACACGGCAACTGGTATTTATTTAATACTTTGTCCAAAAGCCTTTGTTTGCAATGACAGCTTCAAGATGCCTCCTAGTGAGGAAAAGCGGGACGGACAATGAATGAATAGCCCCGCCTACTGCCCACTGATGGCACATTGCATAACCGTGTCTTTACGACTCCACTTTGGTGTATCAAGTCTGTTTGTATCTGCAAAGTTTGTAGCAGTGAGAACAAGAAAAATGTGCTACATACAAGTGCACCTCAATGAATTAGAATACTGTAGGAGAGTTCATTGTCTTCCTCACCACCTGTGGGAGGGTCCATATAGGTCGGGTGCAGTGTGAGCTGGGCGGTGGCCGAAGGCGGGGACCTTGGCGATCCGATCCCCGGCTACAGAAACTGGCTCTAGTGACGTGGAATGTCACCTTCCTGGCAGGGAAGGAGCCCGAGCTGGTGTGAGAGGTCGAGAAGTTCCGACTAGATATAGTCGGGCTCGCCACCACACACGGCTTGGGCTCTGGTACCTGTCCTCTTGAGAGGGGTTGGAATTTCTTCCACTCTGGAGTTGCCCACGGTGAGAGGCACCGAGCAGGTGTGGGTATACTTATTGCCTTTTATGGAGAAACTAGTCGCATGCATTGCTCTGGTGTGATTTTGGCCCACTCCTCCACCCAAGCAGTCTTCAAATCTTGAAGGTTCCGTAGGCTTCTTTCATGGACCTTGACTTTAATTTCTTTCCATAGATTTTCGATTGGATTCAAGTCAGGTGATTGGCTGCGCCATTCTAGCAGCTTTATTTTTTTTTCTTTGAAACCAATTGACAGTTTCCTTAGCATTATGTTTTGGATCATTATCCTGCTGAAATGTCCACCCTCGTTTAATTTTCATCATCCGCGTAAATGGCAGCAGATTTTTCTCAAGAATGTCTTGGTACAGTTGCCCATTCATCCTTCCTTCAATAATGTGACGTTTACCAGTATCATTTGCTGAAAAGTAGCCCTGCACCATCATATTCGCACCTCCGAACTTCACCGTTGGTCAGGTGTTTTTAGGGTGATGTGCATTGCCATTTCTCCTCCAAACGTGGTGTGCATTATTGCATCCAAACAGTTAAATTTTGTTCTCAACCGACCAGACTATATTCTCCCAGTATTTAACTGGCTTTTCCAAATGTTGTTCAGCAAACTTTAAACAAGCTTTGACAGGCTTTTGTTTCAGCAATGGGGTCTTGCGTGGTGTGTGCATACAGGCCATGGCGGCGAAGTACATTATTAATTGTTTTCCTTGCGACAACAGTACCTGCTAATTCCAGGTCTTTTTGAAGCTCTCCACAGGTGTTCCTTGGCTCTTGGACAACTCTTCTGATTATTCTTTGCACTCCTCCTCTCAGAAATCTTGTGAGGAGCACCCGAGCGAGGCAAATTTATGGTGGTATGATTGGCTTTCCACTTATGTATTATGGCCCCAGCCACGGTCACTGGAACATTCAGAAGATTAGATATGCGTCTGTAACCAATGCCATCGTTATGTTTTGCAACAATTAGTTTGCGATGGTCTTGAGACAGCTCTCTGCTCTTACCAATCATGAGATGTGTCTTGACTCACACCTTGGCAATGAGAACCTTTTACAAGCCATCAATTAGGACTGAACTAGCTGATAATCATTTGCACTGACAAGGGGCTGGATTGCTGTTTGATTATTGATAGATTTTAGGTGTTGTCTTGGGTTTCCATGCCTTTTTGCACCTCCCGTTCTTCATGTGTTCAATACTTTTTCCCTGTCATTTCACATTTTTACACAAAATAATTTCTGATCTTATTTGTTCCACTTTCTTTGTTTGTATGGATTACTTGGGTTGTTCCCAACATCTAGTGAAATGTTCGGGACATTAGCATCTTTGGAAGTATATATATATGTGAGAAAAATGGTGACGTTAAATACTTATTTCAGCCACTGTATATACTGTATGTGAAGTTGCCTGAGACGTACTGTAGGCGTGCAAGCATGACAAAGAAGAGGGAGTTTGAGAATGTACCACATGGGTGCAGCGGAGCAGAGTTATTTGTACTTTTCTGTCCAGCTGCACATGCATTTATCATTCAAAAGGTGGGAGGAGAAATGAGTTTGATGAACCAGGGAAGTCTCAACAATAACAGGTTGTAGTGAGATCAGCATTTGGAAGGACAAACACAATCGATGTCTGAGCATAGGTGTCACGTGTTTGTAAGGTTAAAAATGATGCTGACTCTCAATAGTGGAAGCATTGAGACACACATTGATTACAATAACCATTGTCAGTTTATGCAAAACCACAGAGGAAGGGTTTGAAAAACCCCCAGCGTATTGAAGCCTCATCAGGTTGATGATTCTCGCTGTCTGTTGCAGAAGGAGAGGAGGGAGTCAGGAGTTGGAGGAGTTAGCATTGGAGGCGAGGAGGTGATGCATTAACCCACATAGCACTTGGTTAGCAGGGAGGAGGACCAGCGCTGATGTCACCGCATATTTCTTCATTATATCATGGAGGGGTCCCTCGGCGGCCCCATGGCAGAGCTGTGAAGACTTCTTTCCTGAAATTGATTCGCGAATGTGCAATACCTGTACATCTCGTGTGTCCGTCGGCAGACCTGACCTTGTCATATCCAATGATCCAGTCCAATGGAGTGCCTGCAAAGACGATCTAAAAAATTTCATAAATATCTGAGATTATTTATTATACTTTCTTTGCATGTATGGATTACTTGGGTTGTTCCCAAGATTTGGTGAAATTGTCAGGTCAATTTCACCTTTGAAAGTATATTTAGTGAGAAAAATGGTGACGTCTTAAAAATAATTATTTCAGCCGCTATATATATATATATCCATCCATCCATCCATTTTCTGAGCTGCTTTTCCTCACTAGGGTCGCGGGCGTGCTGGAGCCTATCCCAGCTGTCATCGGGCAGGAGGCGGGGTACACCCTGAACTGTTTGCCAGCCAATCGCAGGGCACATAGAAACAAACAACCATCCGCACTCACATTCACACCTACAGGTAATTTAGAGTCTCCAATTAATGCATGTTTTTGGGATGTGGGAGGAAACCGGAGTGCCCGGAGAAAACCCACGCAGGCACGGGGAGAACATGCAAACTCCACACAGTCGGGGCCGGGGATTGAACCCGGGTCCTCAGAACTGTGAGGCTGACGCTCTAACCAGTTCCCACCGTGCCTCTATATATATCCATCCATCCATTTTCTGAGCTGCTTTTCCTCACTAGGGTCACGGGCGTGCTGGAGCCTATCCCAGCTGTCATCGGGCAGGAGGCGGGGTACACCCTGAACTGTTTGCCAGCCAATCGCAGGGCACATAGAAACTAACAACCATCCGCACTCACATTCACACCTACAGGTAATTTAGAGTCTCCAATTAATGCATGTTTTTGGGATGTGGGAGGAAACCGGAGTGCCCGGAGAAAACCCACGCAGGCACGGGGAGAACATGCAAACTCCACACAGTCGGGGCCGGGGATTGAACCCGGGTCCTCAGAACTGTGAGGCTGACGCTCTAACCAGTTCCCACCGTGCCTCTATATATATCCATCCATCCATTTTCTGAGCTGCTTTTCCTCACTAGGGTCGCGGGCGTGCTGGAGCCTATCCCAGCTGTCATCGGGCAGGAGGCGGGGTACACCCTGAACTGTTTGCCAGCCAATCGCAGGGCACATAGAAACAAACAACCATCCGCACTCACATTCACACCTACAGGTAATTTAGAGTCTCCAATTAATGCATGTTTTTGGGATGTGGGAGGAAACCGGAGTGCCCGGAGAAAACCCACACAGGCATGGGGAGAACATGCAAACTTCACACAGGCGGGGCCGGGGATTGAACCCGGGTCCTCAGAACTGTGAGGCTGACGCTCTAACCAGTCGTCCACCGTGCCGCCCCTCTCTCTATATATATATACATTTTCTTCCACTTATCCGAGTCGCGGGGGCAGTAGTTTAGCAGGGAAGCCTAGACTTCCCTCTCCCCATCCACTTCATTCAGCTCTTCCAGGGGGATCCCGAGGCATGACGAGGACAGCTGTGAGACATCGTCTCTCCATCGTGTCCTCGGTCGTCCCTGGGGTCTCCTCCCGGACCTCAACAGGGAGGTTTCCAGGAGGCATTCTAATCAGATGCCCGAGCAACCTCATCTGGCTTCTCTCAATGCAGCCAGGAGACATCGTCTTTCCTGCGTGTCGTGGGTCGTCCCCGGGGTCTCCTCCCGGTGGGACATGCCCAGTACACCTCACCGGGGAGGTGTCCAGGAGGCATCCTAATCAGATGCCCGAGCCACCTTATCTGGCTCCTCTCAATGCGGAGGAGCAGCGGCTCTACTCTGAGCCCCTCCCGGATGACCGAGCTTCTCACCCTATCTCTAAGGGAGAGCCCAGACCCCCAGCGGAGGAAGCTCATTTCGGCCGCTTGTATCCAGGATCTTGTTCTTCTATTGTCATCTAGGGTCACGACCCAAAGCTCGTGACCATAAATGAGGGTAGGAACGTAGATCGACTGGTAAATTGAGAGCTTCGCCTTTCGGCTTAGCTCCTTCTTCACCACAACAGACCAATATAAAGTCTGCATCACTGCAGACGCTGCGCCGATCTGCATGTCAATCTCCTGTTCCATTCTTCATTCACTCGTGAACAAGACCCCAAAATACTTGAACTCCTCCACTTAGGGCAGCATCTCATCCCCGACCTGGAGAGGGCGTGCCACCCTTTTACGACTGAGAACAGATTTGAAGGTGCGGATTTTCATCCTAGCCGCTTCACACTCTGCTTCAGTGAGAGTTGGAGATCACAGCTTGATGAAGCCAACAGAACCACATCATCTGCAAAAAGCAGAGATGCAAGATTGAGGCCACCTATCTGGACCCCGTCTATGCCTCGGCTGCGCCTCCAAATTCTGTCCATAAAAGTAATATACAGAATTGGTGACAAAAGGAAGCCTTGGCGGAGTCCAACTCTCACCGGAAACGAGTCCGACTTACTGCCAGCAATGCGGACTAAACTCTGACACCGGTTGTACAGGGACCCAACAGCCCGTATCAGCGGGTACCCCATACTCCCGAAGCACCCCCCACAGGATTCCCAGAGGGACACGGTCGAATGCCTTACCCATCATGTAACACATACACATGTAGACATGTAGACTGGTTGGGCGAACTCCCATGCACCTTCAAGGACCCTGCCGAGGGTGTAGAGCTGGTCCACTGTTCCACAACCAGGACGAAAACCACACTGGTCCTCCTGAATCGGAGATTCGACTTCCCGACAGATCCTCCTCTCCAGCACCCCTGAATAGACCATACCGGGGAGGCTGAGGAGTGTGATCCCCCTGAATTTGGAACGGACCCTCCAGTCCCCCTTCTGGAAAAGGGGGACCACCACCCCAGTTTGCCAATGCAGAGGCACTGTCCCCGATGTCCACACAATGTTGCAGAGGCGTGTCAACCAGGACAGCCCCACAACATCCAGAGCCTTTAGGAACTCCGGGGGAATCTCATCCACCCCCGGGGAACTGGCACCGAGGAGCTTTTTAACCACCTCGGTGACCTCAACCCCAGAGATAGGAGAGCCCGCCTCAGAGACCCCAGACTCTGCTTCCTCATGAGAAGGCGTGTCGGTGGAATTGATGAGGTCTTCGACGTATCTTCCCCACCGACTCACAACGTCACAAGTCGAGGTCAACAACGCCCTATCCCCACAATACACAGTGTTGATGGTGCACTGCTTCCCCCTCCTGAAACGGCAGATGGTGGACAAGAATTTCCTCGAAGCTGTCCGGAAGTCTTTCTCCATGGCCCCACCGAACTCCTCGAATGCCCGAGTTTTTGCTTCAGCGACCACCGGTACCCATAAGCTGCCTCAGGAGTCCCACAGGCCAAAAAGGCCCTATAAGACTCCTTCTTCAGCTTGACAGCATCCCTCACGGTTTGGGGGTTGCCGCCACGACAGGCACCTTATGGCCAGAGCTCCGGTCGGCCGCCTCAGCAATGGAGGCGCAGAACATGGTCCACTCGGACTCAATGTCCCGAAACATGAGCAAAGTTCTGTTGGAGGTGGGAGTTGAAACTCCTTCTGACAGGGGATTCTGACAGACGTTCCCAGCAGACCCTCACAATACATTTGGGTCTGCCAGGTTGGACCGGCATCTTCCCCCACCATCGGAGCCAACTCACCACCAGGTGGTGATCAGTTGACAGCTCCGCCCCTCTCTTCACCCGAGTGTCCAAGACATGCAAGTCCAATGACACAACCACAAAGTTGATCATCAAACTACGACCTAGGGTGTCCTGGTGCCAAGTGCACGTGTGGACAACCTTGTGCTTGAACATGGTGTTCGTTATGGACAATCCGTGATGATCACACCGCTCGGGTTCTGATCGGGGGGGTGGGGGGTGATATATATATATATATCCATCCATCCATTTTCTTCCACTTATCCGGGTCGCGGGGGCAGTAGTTTAGCAGGGAAGCCTAGACTTCCCTCTCCCCATCCACTTCATTCAGCTCTTTCAGGGGGTATGCAGCCAGGTTTTTGCTGAATACTGGGGAGAGGTCATGATATTCTTGCGGAATTAGTGAGAGGTCCACTGGAGCGGCAGAAGGTGGTTGGTATTCAGAGGGTGTAACAGCAGAGAGCAGACAGTGGGAATGACAATGAGGACTCCATCCTGTAATGGATAAATGAGTCCAGTTTATGGCGGGGTTGTGAAGTCTGAGCCAGGGAATACCAAGTACTAGGGGGGTCTCAGGGAAAGGAATGACATAGAGTGAGATGTTCTCGCGATGATTGCCGGAAATGAGGAGTGTGATAGGTACCGTTTGGTGGGTGACAGGGAAAATGATTCTGCCATCCAGGGCTGTGACTTTCTTTGGGGATGGAAGTGGTTGGAGAGGGAGTTGGAGCTGTTGAATTATGGCTTCATGAATGAAATTGTCATCGGCACCGTAATCAATGAGGGCAGTGATGGGCGTGTTATGAGCAGGAACTATAATACAGGCAGGAACGGTGATGCGAGAGGAAGAGCTAGGGGGGAAAGGAGGTTTGGTCGCGGTGAGCCTGGTCTTTTGGTCTGAGGGGGCACGAAGAAATAAAGTGACCCAATTGACCGCAGTAGATACACAGCCGCTGGGTGATATGACGCTGACGCTCCTGTGGATCTAGACCTGTCTTTGCAACTTGCATGGGCTCTTCGGTGGCTACGGGGAGTGACGGAAGTGTGGAAGACGGTGCGGGAGGCGGGTGTGAAGCTGACGGCGTGGCGCTAGGAGTGAGTGGGTTTTTGCGCAGGAGAACCCCCCTCTCTCTTGCTCTCTCTGGCAGTCTGTTATCCAGATGGATTGAAAGAGCGATGAGATCCTCGAGAGAGGAGGGCTCGTCCCAGACTGCGACCACATCCTTAGGTTGGTCGGAGAGGCCATTTGAAAAAAATCCCTCCAAGCGCCGCATCGTCCCACCCACATTCACCCGCCAATATTCGGAACTCGATGGAATATTCCCCTACCAATTTCGCACCCTGATTGAGCGTGAGGAGACGACTGGTGGCTTCTTTGCCCTGAACGGGTTGATCGAACACTTTGCGTAGTTCGGTGGAAAAAGAATCGAAGGAATGGAAGGAAGGGAGGAGTTTTGCCATAAGGAAGAGTACCATTTTGCTGCTTTTCCGCAAAGGAGGCTGGTGAGATATGCTACTTTTGATCGTTCAGTGGGATAACTATGTTTGGAGTTTGAAAATGAGTGAGCAATTGAGTAGAAATTGGCTACACGCACCTAGGTCTCCAGAGTAGGGCTCTTTGTACGGGAAGCGAAGTGGCTCTGACGCTGCGGTTACGGGAGGAGTACTTACAGGGGGTTGAATGGATTGCATCTGTTGGAAAAGGGTGTGTAGCGTTTCAGTGATTTCTTGTAATGCTTCATCCTGTCGTCCTATGTGGGTGCCTTGGAGGGTGAGTGCGTTCGTGAGCGCCTCCGGAGTTGCTGGGTCCATATTGTGGCCGAAGTATTCTGTCACAGTATTCTGTGGGGAATAGCTGGACCCAAGAGCAGGCGGAGGCAGATGGTTAGTGATAAACAGTTTATCGAATAAAGTAATGCAGGTGGTCCTGGGTGCATTGGCAGGCAGTAGCGTGGGCAGGTGGCGGGCAGTGGAGAGCACAGGCGGCAAGAATGATATGGATGAGGAACACGGCAAAATACTGGAAACGAGGAGAGACACAGGAGTCACAAAAGGGAAGTGAGGAACAGTGTATCTTACTTGACATAAGTGGGCTGTGGTACTGCTGGAAGTAGCTGCAATACTTTGGCCAGGTTTTCCTGGAACAGGCAGGCTTCAATACCGGTGGTGATGAGGCTGATTGGAGACAGATGCTGAAAACAGAGAGGGGAGGGGGGAGAGAGAGAGGACGCAAAGCGCCCTCCAGGCTACCTGACCCCTATGGCCCCTCCCACAGGTGGTGTGCCCATGGGAAGGGGGACCCATGTTAGCGTTTCGGGCTGTGCCCAGCCTGGCCCCATGGGTCCACCAGGCACTTGCCTTCAAGCCCCACGTCCAGGCCTTGTTCCAGAGGGGGGCCCCAGTGACCCGCGTCCGGGCAAGGGCAACCTACATCCATTTCTTTTGTTCATCATAGCGGTCTTTTAGCCGAGCTTTGTCTGGTCCCTCACCTAGGACCTGTTTGCCATGGGTGACCCTACCAGAGGCGTGAAGCCCTAGACAATTTAGCTCCTTGGATCATTGAGACACATAAACCCCTCCACCACGATAAGGTGACGGCTCCAGGAGGGGTTTTTAGTGAATATAATTACATAAAATCTGATCCCTCTGATGCATGTGGTCCCTCTCTCCAGCATTTCACATTCATATTCTGCGACTTACTTTGAAAGTTGGTCATGCTGGTGAAATATTATTGGAGCTTTATTGATCACTGTAACCCATGATGTATTTGAGATGGATGGATGGATGGATGCTTCGATAGAAGGATAGGATTCCACATAACCAGTCGTGTTTTATAATTCATTCGTCTCTTGCTGGCTTAATGCTTCAGGCTCTTTTGAAGATTCTTGCGCTGTAAAGACCCTCATCATCTTCTGTAATGCATAGGTAATCACATGTGTGTCACCTCTCAACACTTCCCCTCCTTGACAGGCCAATCGGCTGGCCACTCCAAACAAGAAAAACATGCATTTTACCTCATGTTTTCTGCCCCCCTTTTCACTTGCTTTCATTCATCAGAGCCTGTGATTGACATGTGGTGGGACTGCCTGACACTGATGGCTGTGAGGGCATCATTTCCATGAGTAAAATATCCATACCGTCAGATCTGCCAGCACACACAAATGCGCACTCTAACTTGCATGGCCGTGTCTCTCTATCGCTTTCTCTCTCTGTCTCTCTCTTTATATTTAAATTATCTCCCAGTTTTCCCTTTGTCAATTGGATATCTTCAGGCTCATGCAATAAAGCAGTGGTTCTCAAACTTTTTGCACCAAGTACCACCTCAAAAAATACTTGGCTCTCCAAGTACCACCATAATGACCAACATTGAAATACAGTAACGTAGCAGTGTTTATCAAAAATGAGGTGGATTGTGAATTTAATATTATTGTAAGACACTGTATTATTTTGCACCGATTGAACATGAACATACAGGGAAAGGTTGAATTGAACTACCTATTCAATTAAAATGTAACTCATGTGCACATAAGTGAAATAAAACTTGTACCTATAGACAGTAAACTATTCTAAAATATTAAATGCTAATATATTGTACTTAAAAGTTAAATACCAGCGAACTGTACTTTAACAAATGTACTGTACTGGGTTAAAAAAGCCACTGTAACATTGTGCACAGTGTGAAAATCAACATTGCACTTAAATATAGGAAAATAAAAAGCTGTACTTCAATAATGATTCAATTACTGTAAAATGTATTGCACATAAAAGGTAAGTACAAATGTTACCTAAATGTTTGAAAACCAACAGTTTTAAAAGATTAAGGGCAAATGTATTTTACTTCAAATTTAAAAACAACTGAGCTGTACTTAAAAAAAAATATTGTACTTGATTTAAAAAAAAAAAAGTTTAGGCCAGCATAACATTATACACTATTTTAACTTGAATTTTAATTTAGTGATTCCTTTGGGTACCACGAAAGGGAGTCCGCATAGCACTAGTGGTACTCGTGCCACACTTTGAGAACAAATGCAATAAAGAGAAAGAATTTGTATTCACATTGGGGCAAGGGTATGGTCCTCTTTTTTGGGGTTAGGGTTAGGGTTTGCTGGTGCCTAAAGACACACAGATAATTGATAATTACACTTGACCACAGTATGAATTCTTTGTTTTTACAGGCTCTCTATAATAGTAATAATCATCATCTGTGAGTGTGAATGGTCGTTTGTTTCCATGTGCCCTGCGATTGACTGGCGACCGGTTCAGGGTGTACCCCGCCTCTCGCCCAGAGTCAGCCGCGACCCTTGTGAGGATAAGCGGTATGGAAGATGAATGAATGAATGAATCATCATCATCATCATCATAATATTTGAAAACTCTAAATTGCCCAGAGGTGTGAATGTGAGTGCGAATGGTTGTTTGTTTATGTGTGTATTTTCCTATATTTAAATGCAGTGTTTATGTTCAAACTGTGCATAATGGTACAGTGGCATACAATGATGTTAAACTTTTTTTTGTTTAAAAAAAAATAATAAATCACCCAAGCCAATACTAAAGGAGATGACAAAATGCTGATTAAGCTTTTCAACTCCTCGAACATCTTGTTCAATAGTTAATTTTTTTTATATTAGTGAATGCCCGATTCATTTCCCGTGCTGGCCCAGTTGGTGGCGCATGGAAAATGGCGTAGAAAGAAATGACGGCATGGAAACTAGGCATTTTGCCGAGCGTCGTCGTAAAACGCTCACTAAAAATATTATTTTGCGTTTCTGTAGCATAAAATAGTCAGACAATAATTACTGTGCAAATAAACAACATCTACCTCTTTGGAGGAGCCGTTGGCTTGCAGCAGCAGTGTGGGTGGTCACGACCCAGCACTCCTCTCGTCTTGTTTTATAGCTTTTGTTGATCTCATTTATTTTAACGTGTGTGCGTAAGTTAACTTGCTAGTGACCCAGCAATGTGGTTTGCGAGAACCTTTATCCACTTGATGAAAACTTTGAGCGTCGTAACACTGCTGCCGCTTCTACACCTGTCATAAAGTAGAGAGGTTCTCCCAGCCGGGTACCGCAAATTCCTGGATCTCCCTACGGACATCGATCGCCGGTTGGTGTATGTTCACCCGCGAAGGGTTGGAAGAGGGGGAGACAGGGACAGTTGGACTTGGCACAGCCTGCATCATATCGAAGCGACGGACTGCTTTTCTGTAATGCTGAATTCCAGCAGTAGGGGGTGCCATAATCGCAGATTATACCTTTAAATCTATTTTTTAGGAATACAAACATTTCCTTGTATTTGATGAACACGTTGGCCTAGTACGCTACTGTATGTTTATGTTAGTCATGTTGGTGGTACGTGGAGGGCTAACAATTTTTTTGTAGGTCTGACGTGGTGTCAAACGTTTGAGAAGTTATTCAGAATTAACTTTGAAAATGTGATGAAATGTGTCGACAGCAATCAGCTGGTCAACAGTCCCGCCGTGTACCTTTCTGAGCTGCATCCGCTCCTGAAAATGCAATGCAAGATGATAACACAAATAAATGTTTTCCCAGCATTTGTGGTCCAAATGTGGGAGCAAACACACACACACTTATCTAATCTTATTTTGGCGGAATTAAGCCCAAGGGTTCCTTCTCCGATTTAACAGGAGTAGTTTGAATTACAAATTAGTTTTGCTTAAGATTTGAGGCTAATCATCTCAGCGATTGCCACCACCGCTCTGGGGGAGGGTGGGAGAGAGGTAGAGAGAGAATGAGAGAGAGAGAGAGAGAGAGCGAGAGAGAGAGAGAGAGAGAGAGAGAGAGAGAGAGAGAGAGAGAGAGAGAGAGAGAGAGAGAGAGAGAGATCTAGCACTTGAACTGTGGGCCCTGGGCCCTAATTAGCGTCTGCCGCAAATGAAAAGCAGCTGGCAATAATTACATAATTAAAGTGCCTTTGGGGGGGAAGAAAAGCATAATTTCAGCAGCTATCATCATAAATCTTGTGCTGTCCAAGCTCATACGTTTAACGTGAACTTTTCCCAAGTAGGTTAATGCATTACTCATATAAAACACACACTATCCCTTTGTGTTTAACTTAGACCTGCTTAATAACAAAGGATATAAGAGGGACATCAGCTCTCTCTGTCCAAATGTGATAAGAGCTGCTGGAACTTAAAGAGCCACCTTCCCTTATTCCGTGTGGGAAGTTTTCCTTATTTGAAGTGGAAATATCAAAATATTTCTGAAAAGAAATCAAGACAATGTTGGTGCAATACAGCAAGTTGTTTAAAATATAATGTATTATACTCTACACTGCCAAAAAAAAATCAATACTGCATAACTTTAAAATCTTTAAAAATTAAAGAGTCCTTCACAGGTAATATTTTAGCTTTGATTTAATAAAAAGGATTCATTGAGTGTATTCCGAAGGTTTTAATTTAATGTAAATTGAATATCAGAACAAATATTACCAGTGTTAGCCAGATTGTTAGTTCCTGCCATCTTAGCCTAGTTTAGTTTAGAAATGGTCATTATTTAACAATGTTTTATGGTGTGTTTCTGGTTTATCCAAGAAACATACTGTGTACGTTTAAGCTGAGTTCCTACCGTCCTCTACTGTCTACTGCACTCCTCGGACAATAGTGCATCAGATTCGAGGGCTGAATATTACGTCCACCCAAGGACAGATACATATTTAAAAACATAAATACCTTTCAACTAACCATAACATTACCAAAATAGGTTTATGTATTTGTCTTACCAATGTCAACGTCGCTCCTTCTGTCAAAGTCTGCAATGCATGTGCAAATCACATTCAATTCAAGAAAATTTCATTTTGGTGACCCGCAGTAAATGTGAATTACACGAAGGAAAATACATTTACACCACTTGAAATGAGCAAACTAATATTGTTCAATAATTTGAACTAAAAAAATAAATGATACCTTTGTTCTATTTTTTTCATTGTATAAGAGCTGCTGTAGCTGAGGAGTCAGCACCTTCCCTTACTCTGTGTGTGAGATTTCCCTCATTTGAACTGCAAATGAAACTATTTATTTCAAAAATAAAGACAATGTTGGTGCAGTACAGCATGTTGAAGATGTTTAAAAGAGAATTTATTATATAGTGACCACTTCAAAAAACCTTATTTGCAATTGAGCAATAAAGTCCCGATAGAGACCATTTGTTTTTTCTTTGGGTCATTTTGCTCAAACTGAAATCAGACGGTAATTTTCTTGCTGACAGCACCGCAGCAACCAGCAGATGAGCAATTAAGCACTTAAGCAGTTAAGCTTATTTTACAAAGCAAGCTATAAACACTTTTAAGTGTGTTATGAATTAACCCAGCCAGTTTCAGTGAGTCTTTGCTGTGATTTTTTTGTCACTCTCCAGCATAATTAATAGTTAATTTTTTCGAAAATTATTTGGACACAAATAATTTGATACAACGAGGGGCTATTACCACATCCCATAATAGACGTTACAATGATGAAAGCTTTAATTTGTTTTAAGAGCACTTACAGGGGTTACAAAAGCCACTTCGCTCCCCATAATCAATCATATGTCACTTAGCAGAAGTGTCATATTATAAGAGAAATGCAAATAGGCTGTCTTAAATGCATGTGTCCTGACAGCTGGCTTTTCATAGCTCTTTGAATCTCTGCTTACTGTTTGCACTGTGAAGAAAATTACAAGTAGTCATTTGGCAGAAGATTTGTCCTCTATGAATGACGAAGGGGATTGACACAAGGCGGAACACAGCACCACTTTCAGACCGGCTGCAAACAATTACAGACAGACACCATGAAATCATATGTCTCATGGCTGGAATTATATATGTAACATGGTATTTTTAAGTCTTTGAGAAAATAGAAATTTGAATTTGAACTATTGAATGCACTTTCCTGAAGTATAAATAGACAACTCAAAATGTTCAAATTAATTTTAAGCCAGTGGAAAATGCTCTTTAAAGCAAGCTTAATTAATTAACACTGATTGAATTTGGGTGGCACGGTGGGCGACTGACTGGTTAGAACATCAGCCTCACGGCTCTGAGAACCGGGGTTCAAATCCGGGCCCCGCCTGTGTGGAGTTTGCATGCTCTCCCCGTGCCTGCGTGGCTTTTCTCCGGGCACTCCGGTTTCCTCCCACATCCCAAAAACATGCATGGTAGGTTGATTGACAACTCTAAATTGCCCGTAGGTGTGAATGTGAGTGTGAATGCTTGTTTGTTTATATGTGCCCTGCGATTGGCTGGCAACCAGTTCAGAGTGAACCCCGCCTCCTGCCGGATGATAGCTGCGATAGGCTCCAGCACTCCCGCGACCCTTGTGAGGAGAAGCGGCTCAGACAATGGATGGATGGATGGGTGATTGAATTGTCATTTTGGCTTATACAGACCGACAATGTTTATATAGTATTGAGAAATATTTGATTTGACTTAAAATACGAATGGTACACAATTAACTAGTTTGAGCAAAGGAGTAAGAATATGTTATCACACGGCACACAGTCTCTCCCAAACTTGCAAACAGCGTCCTTATTTATTTATATACCCAACGCCGGCTCGAGGCGGGATTCTATGTGGCACTCCCCTTCATCTGTGATTTGCATACTCTTACCTATGCTGCAAAGGTACAATAGAAGTGGTTACAACTACCAATGTAAATAGTGATACTCTGATGAGAAATCCTGAAAAACAGTATATACTGTATGTGGGAGTAAACATATGCCATCATCAGATTGAAAAATTAAATATGCTGTTTTTGGTGCCCATCTGCTTTCCCAAATATATTTCTGAGTGTTAATGGCAAAATGAGAGGAGTTAGCATTATATACTTTGTATGTTGTCCCTTTATGAAGTTCAGTTGCATTTGTTTACGGGCGGATACTGTATACCAAAAACATGGCGATGCACTGATGTAGCGCGGCAACCAGTCAACCCACCCAAAGCGGTGTTTATGTATTCATGTCTACGCTAACACATTCATAATTACAGTTTTTAATGGTATACTGTAGTTTCCAGTTTCAGTCTCTTATCACTTAAATACCTAACTGACATCGCTTACGAGGGGCAGCTAAAAAGTAATGAGCCCAATTTACTTTAACCTCCTAATAATTAAAAAAAAACAATTCTGAAATGTTCCCAATTTGTAGTTTAAACACTTTGAAGCAAAACAAAGCAAATGTATTTATATAGTGCATTTCATACACAAGGTAACTCAATGTGGTTTACATGATTCATAGCATTTAAAAACAAAGGGGGAAAACCGCTCAAACATTTAAAACAAAGAGAAAAAATAAAAGTACAATTAAAACAGCGTACAGTGCAAGAAATATCATTTAAAAGTGGAAATGCTCTAAAAAGAAAGGAAAAAAAGAAGAGTTTTTAACCTGGATGTAAAAACATTCACACTTGGGGCTGATGTCACTTCTGTTGGCAACTTGTTCCATTTGTGTGCAGCATAATAGCTAAATGCTGCTTCACCATGTTTGCTTTGGACTCTGTGCTCCACTATTGGATCTGAGTCTGTCGATCTCAGAGCCCTACTGGGTTTACAGTGGGTACGGAAAGTATTCAGACCCCCTTAAATTTTTCACTTTGTTATATTGCAGCCATTTGCTAAAATCATTTAAGTTAATTTTTTTCCTCATTAATGTACACACAGCACCCCATATTGACAGAAAAAAAGATGCAATTGTTGAAATTTTTGCAGATTTAAAAAAAAAAAGAAAAACTGAAATATCACACAGCCATAATTATTCAGACCCTTTGCTGTGACACTCATATATTTAACGCAGGTGCTGTCCATTTCTTCTGATCATCCTTGAGATGGTTGTACACTTTCATTGGAGTCCAGCTGTGTTTGATTATACTGATTGGACATGATTAGAAAGCCACACACCTGTCTATATAAGACCTTACAGCTCACAGTGCATGTCAGAGCAAATGAGAATCATGAGGTCAAAGCAACTGCCTGAATAGCTCAGGGACAGAATTGTGCCCAGGCACAGATCTGGCCAAGGTTACAAAAGATTTATGCCGCACTTAAGGTTCCTAAGAGCACAATGGCCTCCATAATCCTTAAATGGAAGACGTTTGGGACGGCCAGAACCCTTCCGAGAGTTGGCCGTCCAGCCAAACTGAGCAATCAGGGGAGAAGAGCCTTGGTGAGAGAGGTAAAGAAGAACCCAAAGATCACTGTGGCTGAGCTCCAGAGATGCAGTCGGGAGATGGGCGAAAGTTCTAGAAAGTCAACCATCACTGCAGCCCTCAACGAGTCGGGGCTTTATGGCAGAGTGGCCCGATGGAAGCCTCTCCTCAGTGCAAGACACATGAAAGCCCGCATGGAGTTTGCTAAATAAACACCCGAAGGACTCCAAGATGGTGAGAACTAAGATTCTCTGGTCTGATGAGACCAAGATAGAACTTTTTGGCCTTAATACTCAGCGGTATGTGTGGAGAAAACCAGACATTGGTCATCATCTCTCCAGTACAGTCCCAACAGTGAAGCATGGTGGTGGCAGCATCATGCTGTGGGGGTGTTTTCAGCTGCAGGGACAGGACGACTGGTTGCAATCAAAGGAAAGATGAATGCGGCCAAGTACAGGGATATCCTGGATGAAAACCTTCTCCAGAGTGCTCAGGAAGTCAGACTGGGCCGAAGGTTCACCTTTCAACAAGACAATGACCCCAAGCACAAATAAAATAACGAAGGAGTTGCTTCAGAACAACTTTGTGAATGTTCTTGAATGGCCTAGCCAGAGCCCTGACTTAAAGCCAATTGAGCATCTCTGGAAAGCTGAAAATGGCTGTCCACCAACGTTCACCACCCAACCTGACAGAACTGGAGAGGGTCTGCAAGGAGCAATGGAAGGGGATCCCCAAATCCAGGTGTGAAAAACATAATTCCCAAAAACACTCATGGCTGTATTAGCTCAAACGGGTGCTTCCACTAAATACTGAGCAAAGGGTCTGAATGGTGTGTGATATTTCAGTTCTTCATTTTTAATAAATTTGCAAAAATTTAAAGAATTCCGTTTTTGTCTGTCAATATGGGGTGCTGTGTGTACATTAATGAGGAAAAAATAATTTTAGCAAATGGCTGCAATATAACAAAGAGTGAAAATTTAAGGGGGTCTGAATACTTTCCGTACCCACTGTATATTCCATTAGCATTTCTTTCATGTATTCAGGACTTAAACCATTTAGTGATTTATCGACCAGTAGCATAACTTTAAAATCTATTCTAAAGCTGACTTGAAGCCAATGTAAAGACTTAGGAGTAAGATTTGACCTTGAGTGTGGGTTAGACTCTTAATATGTTGAAAGAGGTCAAATATGTCTAGTATGGCAGAGAGTTCTTTAGATTTCGTTTTTCATGTTATTGTCAACATGAATGTTAAGGTTACAAAATAGTTGTAGTCAGTACAAATAACTGACAGCGGTTCTGAAAAAGTCCTCCACAAATTTTCTATTGCATCTTGGAAGGCTATAAATTATTAAAACTGTAAGCTTTGGATCACCTTTAACTAACAAATAGAGCTATTCAAAAGAGCTAAAATCACCCAGAATAATTTCTTTACACTGAAATAATGACTTAAAAATAATAGCAGTACCCTCGCCTTTTTTCCCTATTCGACACTTGTTCATAAAATTAAAATTTGCTGGTGTTGCCTCATTTAAAATGGCATCACAGCTCCTTTCTGTTAACCATGTTTCATTTAGTAACAAAAATTCCAGATCATAGGTTGTAATGATGTCATTAATCAACATTGATTTATTACCCAGTGACCTGACATTGAAAAGAGCTAGTCTCGCAGAGGTAACTGGAGACAATGATAGATTTGATCACATTTTATCCTCACTAAGTTTGTAGTTCTACTTTTTATGTGCCGTGTTTCTTTGACCAACTTTCTGTCCCTTCTAATGACAGGGTTTAAAAATGCCTGATTTTCATAGGGAACTGACTTATTCTGGAAAAGACCCCGCAGATATCAGTCAGATTGAAGGTTTATTTTAAAAGTTTTTTAAGCCTGTCCTCTTCCTGTCAGTCATTTGGGAAATGGCATCATTGTTCGATGCCCGTCAGAAGCAGAGAGCTGTGATTAAATTCCTTGCTTTAGAATGGGAACCACCACTAAACATTTTGAAAAGGTTGTAAAATGTGTATGGGGGATTTTACCCACCACATTGTGCAGAGCCCCCCAGGACTCAAGGACAAGGCGTGATAAAAAGTGAAGAAAAATCGGAGCTACAATAAATAAATAAGTAAATAAATAAATACTGTATCTAAATCAAGAATTAGTTAAAAGCTAAATAAATAATAAAGAAATCAGTTAAAAGTTAAATCCAACAGGTAAGTTTGAGCCTCCTTTGAAAAGCATCAGCAGAGTCTGCATTCTTGATGCCCTCTGGCAGACTGTTCCACAGGCGCGGGCCATAATGGCTGAATGCAGCCTATCCGTAGGTTTTTGTTCTCGTTTTTGGAATCATTAAAAGGCCGGTGCCAGAAGACCTGAGAGTTGATTTGATAAAAACCTATCAGATAGATATGATGGCCCAAGACCGTTAAGACCGTAAAATAACCTCAAAATTTACTTCGGCTTGTGGCGCACATGACACAAAACATTATAAATGTTCTTTAAAAAACAAAAGTCGCACTCTCTTGAAAATTCATATGTGTAAATGTAAACAGAATGCCTTGTCTAGTGGAGTCTCATGAATACCAAGTCAATGTCAAGTGTGAAACTTTAAGTGTACCTCATCTCAGTTTATTTGGAATTACCCTCTGTAGTAATATTAATTGGGCATCTGTTAACGTTTCCATTTTAAGAGTTAATAGTAATAATTACTTTTAATATTCTGTATTTACAGTATATTTATCCCAACATATTGGCGCCCCCCTGAAGGTCACAGCGCCCTGAGCATTTGCCGGCTCTGCTCGCAATGTCTTTCCACTGTACAAGCCAACCACAGAAGTAAAGGTAAAGAATTCTTCTCATTTTTAGTTACTGTTTTTCATTGTATTATTTAATATTTATACCCTAGAAGTGTTTTTCATACAAAATAGGGTAATGACATGCGGAGCAACAGAACTCCATTGCAAGTCGATGATCTCCTATCTATAGTTAAGACATTTTATTTCACCTTATTTTCTAATCATTTTGTAAAGCCAATATTGTCACTATGCTAAGCAATTGATGGTACAATTGTTGACTTTAACTTTGGCCATACAATATAAATATTTTGCATATTTTTGGGCAGATTGTGGAAAATCATTTACACTCACATTCATGTCTCTGGACAAGTTTGAGTCTTAAATTAACCATGCGTATTTTTGGAATGTGGCAAATGTGACAAAAAGAATGCAGGAGGAGAGTTCTGAGCAAAGATTCGAACCCAGACCCTTTTGACTAAGGCAGACGAGAGGGGCACTGTAATTTAAAAGAAGCGTCCCCCCCCACCCCCCACCCCAGAGCTGGCTTAGTTGACACATCAGTATGCTCCTGCACAAACACAGACCTGATTGGGACCATGAGTGTTCCAGTGCATTTTAAATGACTTGACAGACTTCAGGGTTAAGATGCTCTGAATCAGATTTGAATTACAACCGCTAAATGCCCCTGTCAAAGTTAATTACGGCTGACACTGGCCATGTGTGTTCGGCTGAGTCGTTCTTGTAGCTGAGGCGTAGCTGAGTTAAACAAAGAAATACTCTGATTGCAACACCTGGGGAATTGTCACTGTAGAAAAAGATTGTAAGGGAGGTATTTCTCATCTTAAAATAGCAATAGATTGTGTGTGGTCAATTTGGCCAATAAAAAGCCAACAGAAAATTTAGTTTTAACAAATGTAAACATTTTTTCCCCTCTATTACCTTTATCTGTCCTTTTAATCACCTTCTCACCCGTGGACAATGACGAGAGATTTGTGTTGAGTTTAACATACTGTACCAAACTGGTGTAGGTACAGTAGCTTTATTGTCATTCAATAACTGTATATAATTAAGATCACTCTTGCTACCACAATAATTTGTTGAGTGGCATTCAAGAGGTTTTCACACACAGGGTGTCAGAGTAAAAAAAAAAATTATGGAAGGAAAATGAAATCAATGAAAATTTTTGTGAAATTGTAAAAAAAGATTGTGTCCAAGTTCATGAGCCCTCGTCCAATCTCAATCAACTGACAGTTTAGATTTAAATGTTCCACCCCCTTAACCTTCCTGTGTTACTCAACTTCAAATTAGACATGATACCCAACCCAAGCAAGAGGTGGTTTGAATTAAGGTGATTTCAATAGTTTCTTAATAAAAATATACAGTATTGCTTACATTTTAAGAACGTATTCAAATATTGGAAAAATATGATGGACATTTAGATGGACATATCTTTAAATTACTTTTTAAATTCAATGCCCCCCCCCCCACCTTAGACAAAGTTAAGAAAAAAACATTTACAAATATTTGGACTTTTAATGGTAGTATGCTGTGCTTCGCATTACCTTGCCCAGTGCTTACCACAGGAAAAAGGGACTACTACAAAATCTGTATCAGGGTGAATTTCATATAATCTGATCAATAAGAGTAAAGACATTCAAATCCAGCACTTTTCTTTATGCCACCTTGATCTTATATGGGTAAATGTCTCCCGAGCGGAAACAGCCCAATTTATAGTCCGATTTTCAAAAAGTTAGTGATGATTTCAAATTTTAGGCTTTCATAGTAAAGGCAATCCTAATTGACAGAGCAAATGGTGGTGGTCCATTGAAATACACCTCTTTTTATAACAGTAAAGAAACAACTGCATAACAGTAAAGCCATAAACAGCTTCAGAAAAATCCCGTTAATTGCACAATTTACGTGTTGCCCTTCAAACTGCAGATACAAGTGCATGAATGATCTGAACTACTCATTGAACCCATTACACTCTTGTCTACAGACAAGTATTCCGAAACAGCTTAATGAAGTAACTTATAAAGACAAAAATTGGCCCTACTGAAAAGTAATGTTAAAGACGTGCAATAGTTCCGAAACGTTCGCAAATTCACATATATTAATATTTCAGAAATATGTCAATGTCAAGGTCAAGGTGCTTTTATTGTCAATTCTTCAATATGCGTAACGCATACAGAGGGTTGAAATTACGGTACTCAAGGGCGCGCGGTGCTACAAAGACAGTACAAATAATAACATCAATATAAAAAGCTAAATAAAACTATGGTATATACAGTATAAAAAGTATGAATTGAATGTGCAATATCAAAGATCAGGTGACGTGTGCAACAAAATCAAGGTCAGAGAACCAAGGCAAATAAGACAAATTAGATGACAAAACCCCAATGCTGCTAAAGTGGCTGGTGCGACCCTAGTGTCTTGTGTGTGTGCGTGTGTGTGTGTGTGCGTGAGTGTGCATGTATGTGGGTCGTCAGATTTCAGGTGGGCAGAGGACAGAAGCAATTGAGTGGGCAGAGCGGGCAGAGAGTTCAGATTCCGCAGACTGGCGCAGACTGAAGAGGCTGTGTGATGGATGGGTGGCATCCTCCGTTATGCGGAGGGCTTTGCGGGTGAGGCGGGTGCTGTAAATGTCCTGCAGGGAGAGAAGAGAGGTTCCGATGATCTTCTCAGCTGCCCTCACTATGCGACGGAGAGTCTTGTGGCAGGATGCGGTGCAGGCTCCATACCACACAGTGATGCAGTTGGTCAGGATGCTCTATATGGTCCCTCTGTAGAACGAGCACATGATGTGGGTCGGGGCTCTGGCTCTTCTCAGCTTGTGCAGGAAGCAGAGATTCTGGTGCGCTTTCTTGGCCAGTGATGAGGTGTTGCTGGTCCAGGAGAGCTTCTCGGTGATGTGCACTCCCAGGAACTTGATGCTGCACACTCTCTCCACCGCAGCACCGTTGATGTTCAGGGGAGCATGCTGGGAGTGCGCCCTCCTGAAGTCCACAACAATCTCCTTGTTTTTTTCCACATTTAGGGGGAGATTGTTTGTCCGTGCACCACCAGCCAGGCGACTTACCTCACACCTCACTGTAGTCTGTCTCGTCCCTGTTGCTGATGAGACCCACCACAGTTGTGTCGTCTGCAAACTTGGAGCTGTATGTCGGTGTGCAGTCATAGGTCTCAACAGACAACCTTGAGGGGCCTCCATGTTCAGAGTGATGGTGCTGGATGTGTTGCTGCCAACCCGTACTGCCTGCGGTCTCCCTGTTAGAAGGTCCAGCAGGCAGTTGCACATCGAAGTGTTGAGCCCCAGCTGGTCCAATTTGTAGATCAGTAGTTGAGGGATGATGGTGTTAAATGCTGAGCTGAACTCTATGAACAGCAGTCTGACATATGAGTCCTTAGAGTCCAAGTGTGTGAGGGCAGAGTGGAGGGCAGCGGAGACGGTGTCATCGGTTTACCGGTTGGACCGATATGCAAATTGGAAGGGATCCAAGGAGGGGGGCTTTTCGTGTGTTGATCCTGTCGAGAGATCTTTTCACGCTGTCCTGGGTCAGTGTCAGCACTTGGTCACCGGGAGATTGTGGAGTCTTGTGTGCTGGGGTACTGTTGTGTACCTCAAAGCGAGCAAAGAAGTCACTGTGGTGAGGTTTATAGTACGTAATGTTCTGAATACCACAACACAGACTCCTGATTTCACAGCTGTCACTGAAGCGGTGGGTGATATTCCTGGAGTGCTTCCTCTTAGCTTCCCTGATGCCACTAGTCAAATTGGCCCTGAATGTCCTCAGGCCCTCTTCATCCCCAGATCTAAAAGCCGCGTTGCGGACCTTCATTAGTCTGTAGACCTCCACTGATAGCCATGGCTTCACGGTGATGGACTTAGTGATGGTGACATCATGCATGCACTTGCTGATGTAGGCAGTAACAGTCTATGTGTACTCCTGAAGTTCTGTGATGGAGTTGTAGGTGGCAGCCTGTTTGAACATGGTCCAGTCTGTGGTGGCAAGTCTTGGAGTTCCTCAAGTGACGCTTCTGGCCACACCTGTTTCCTAACTGGTTGGGAGACTTTAACCAGTGGTCTGTAAGATTGCATTAGCATAACAGTGAGATAGTCTGAGCCGCCGAGGTGGGGGAGGGGAAGGGCCTTGTAGGCCTCTCTCAGGGGGGTAAGAACATTGTCCAGAGTGTTATTTCCCCGTGTTGGAAAGTCAATGTTTGAGTAGAGTTTAGGAAACACAGCCTTAGGGGTCAACATTGTTAAAGTCCCTAGCAAGGATGAGGAAAGCATCTGGGTGGGCCGTCAGCTGTTCACTGATATGATGGTATAGCTCATTTAGCGCCTCACTCCTGTTATTGCTGGAGTTTGTAGGAATATAGACTGCCACAAGGAGTATCGCAGTGAATTCCCTCAGTAAATAAAAGGTCCAGCACTTCAGAGCCATAAACTCCAGTAGCGGCGAGCAGAGTGGACTGACCAAGATAGCGTCCCGGCACCAGGCGTCATTGATGTAAACACACAGTCTGCCGCCGCGAGTCTTGCCTCCCGCGAGAGTTCTGCCCGCTCGGTAACATGCTAGCCGGTCGTGCTGAATGGCGGTCTGGAACGCTGCTGTTAAGCCATGTTTCCACAAACACAAAAACACAGGACTCTCCCACTATCTTACAAGTAGAGCGGAGCAGTCGAATGTAATCCAGCTTGTTGTCCAGAAAGCGTACGTTGGCTAACACGATGGAGGGCTTGTTTGGTTTAGTTGCTAGCCTATCTCGGATACCTCCGTGCTTGCCCAGTTTCTGCAATTTCTGGAGCAGACCGCAGTTCCGTAGCTCCTCAGTGAGAGTAGAGTTTAACTCCGCAAAAGTAGTCCTGCCGATGACGAGGAGAAGCTTACAACCGTATCTGCGTCTTGGAACATGTAGACATGACGAAGACAGACTAAAACATTCAGACGTATAAGATGAAAAACACGAAAACACCGTTTGTTTGGGACAGAGAAAAGTCGCTGCGTATGCACGCACCGCCATCTTGTCACTTTATATATATATATTTTTCCCTTAGAAACAGTTATGATATTTTAATGGATAAAAACTGCCAATAATTGAAATACTCATATCGGTAAAATTCATTGATTTTCAAAAGGAATTTCAGTGGGCATGTCTTTAACATTATAGATCAAATTATATGAAAATGACCCATACAATGACAAAATATTGGAAATACAATCAATATTTACATGTAAATAGTTTTTTTTGTTATTATAATTTTTTTAATTATTCTGTTTTTTCACCATCGACAAAGGTACAAATGTTTGGACTTTTAATGGTAGTACGTTGTGCTTCATGTAACCTTTGCCCAGTGCTTACCACAGGAAAAAGGGACAACTACACAATTTGGATTAATACTATGTTTTACCTTAAGGCCTTTGGTACTTAACTAATACCCTGTATATTCTATTCTCAAACTTCATCTAAAATTACCCTCCATTATATTGGTAATGTGAGCTCAGGCTGAGTAGCAGCATATTTATGTAACACTATATTACCTTATGGTTTTTCATGTCATTACCTCGTTTTTGCACAAATGTATTATTGTGTTCTCTACATTATCAGTGTGAGACGAGAGTGCATTCACTGACTCTTAAGAGCAAGGGTTCTGACGTAATCCAACTCTAAAAAACAGGTCCAGCAACACCTCGTTACTCCTGCTTAGACCCTGCTTTTCCCTTTGCCCCCTCAACCCCTCAAGGTGCCCATGTTATAATGTAAACACAACCCCTTTTTACACAACCATAGCTACAGAATGCAGCAGGCTCCCCCAGTGACCTGCATAGCTACCTCCCCGCCTACTTAACACTGGTGTGCATTACATACAGCAAGTGCAAATTAGGTTACTGTCTAATATCCACAGAGCTGGGGCCTGTAGGTCTCTAGGCAGTGCTTATGAAGCATGCTTTAAAAAAAACAGTAACCCAGTCATTATCAAGGGTAGGATTAGAGCAGGGGTTTGCTGGCCATAAATATATCACAGCTTCACAAAACATGGCCATTGCAGAAAGGAAAAACGAATGGGACAGGAGAGTGGGATTGAGGTATACAAGTTTGTTGAATAAATTGGGGTTTTGAGAGAGGCTTAGCAAATTCCTTTTTCTAAACTTGAAGGGGTGGTGGCACGGCGGTGAGGGGTTTGGGTTGATCGAGGCATTGTGGAAAACCCTTTCCATCTGAGAGCACTTCATTGGGAGGCCCTCCCAATGCTGCTTGGGGAAGGCATTATACTGAGCTCGAAAGGTTGGACGAAGAGAGACCTCAGCCAATTCCACCCCAGAGTGAGTCTTGATTTAGTCCGTTCATGCCTCATCATCTGCCAGCTGGTCTCATGTTACATTGCTGGTGGTCACTATCGGTCAAATTAGTTCTGACGCAGTTCTGGAATATTACATAAACAAGCACTTATGAACATAGACGAATTACTTTGAAACTATTTATTTTCAGTAGGGCCCAAATATGTATTTACAGGCTACTTTATTAAGCTGTTTCTGAATACTAAAAGCTCATAGACAAATGGCAAGTTTAGATCATTACCAAAATCAGTCAATCACATGTTCCAATACTTTTGCTTTCATGAAAAAAAATGTCAGTTATAACAAAAGGTGCTACTGTATCTTCTAAGTTGAATATCAGATACAAATGAAGATACCTCAAAATAGAAGCTGAATGTTGATCTCTTTTCTCCTTCATCGTTTTATTGGCAAACACAAATGTTTTCAGTCTACAGCAAAAAAATTGTCATTGGCATCACTGTTGTCATACTTTTGTTGTGTCAAAACAGTATTTGATGGCTGATCAATTCACAGTATAGACATCCTCTCTAAAAATCCGGAAGAATAGCCTCACATTTGCTTGTGTCCCTGAACAGCACAAATGGTATAGAAAATGAATGGCTAGAACAAGAACATGTTACATTCCTGATTACAGGAGGCCATCTGTCAAAGCCTCACACAAATCAGCAGCCAAAATCATACTAGTTTACAGGAGGCAAAGAGCACCATAATAATGCTGTAATATTATACGTACCCTTGTTATTTCTCTTCATCTGTCATATTGGGCTTCATCCGAAAAATAGGAATTTAGGGCACTGCACCGCAACGTTTCTGTCTGGCTCATGAACTGACAGTCCAAATGGAATCCAGGTCTCATCTCTCTGCTCAAAGTGCCACAGTTATTAAGAGGGAAAATGCAGGAGATGAGAGACATGGCTATCAGATTATCAAGTAGCTCAAGATCCCTTGCTATTTTGTCAAAGATTTTAGTATTAAATCTCCGCTTCAAAGTGGCTAATTAAGTGAAGTCCTGATTTCATGGTCACAGCTGTATGTTATTACCAATCACAACAGCACGTCGTAAAATTCTATGGTTTCCCTGTTAGAGGAGATCCTGTTGCTTATCTCTGCAGAGCTACTCTGCAGAACTGTTTGGATTAATAACAGCATCACATCTACATTTTATTACAATTATGTGTTGGTCTTATAATTTATTAAAAAGCCAACAAACATTGATGTTTACATTTTTACAAACATATCAGAAGGAGTGGACACAGCCCATTCTGTAACATGGCTACATTAAATTTTTTCTGATTTAATTTATTATATACTGATTATGATCCATCAAGGGGAAACTCTATTGTCTACTGTATACAGTATTAGGAGTGGAACAGTTCACAAAGTCCACGGTTCAGTTCGTAACTCGGTTTTGTGGTCGCGGTTTTCAGTTCAGTACACATTGACTAGTAGGAAAATCAATTTTGTCTTTTACATTTACTGTAAAAGTAAAAGTATGTTCACAGCATTATTATTAATTATTATTATTGTTGTTATTATTGCATTATAACTATTTAAATGATTTTTGATTCAGCAGAAATATGCACTTACTGTTCTATCTATGCTAGCAGCATATAGTGAAAGGCAGAAACATTAAATGCTCTTCCATTGGATGGCAAAAGGTACAATAAACTCGTGTATTTACCTGTTGCAATTCAGACAACAAAACAAGTCATGCCTCCCTCCAAATACATCAGCTCTGGGTTCAACTAAACAAACGGAGATTTCACACATTTCAGAATTTGTAGTTTTTATTATATTTGTCTTTGGTGGCTTACTGTGAGGTTTTTCTCATTCAAAATTGGTGCCTTGGTTCAACAAAGGTCGACTGATAATAATCAACAGTGAATGAGCTCAGCTTATGCATAAAGTTCACCATATAACCTTTGTTACTTGCAGCATTGATATACCTGAATAGACCCTTTCCAAGAAAATTAGAATATCATGGAAAAGTTTATTTATTTCCATAATTCCATTCAAAAAGTTAAACTTTCAGAGATTCAGAGATAATTTCAACAATTTCAAGTATTTATTTGCTTATTTTTACATAATTTGGGCTTTCAGCTCATAAAACCCACAAAATCAGAAATTAAAAACATTTTAATACTGTGAAGAAATCAACCCAAATTTTGCAGGCCATAAATGATTTAAACTGTGTCACACACTAATCATCTACTAAACTCAAAGCACCTAGACAGGTTTCCCTATGTGTCGTGCTTCAGTTTGGTTCAACTGTCTCAGTTGGGTTCAATATGGGGAAGACTGCAGACTTCACAACTGGCCAGAAGATTATCATCGATACCCTCCATAGGCTGGGTAAACCACAAAAGTTCATAGCTTAGGAGGCTGGCTGTTCACAGAGTGCTGTGTCCAAGAATATCAATGGAAAGTCTTGTGGAAGGACAAAAATGTGGCAGGAGAAGATGCACCAGCAAAAGAGAGGACCGTGGGCTTCAGCGGATTATCAAAGAGAAGATTCAAGAATCTAGCAGAGATCCAGATAGAGTGGAATGAGGCGGGAGTCACAGCTTCAAAAACCACCACATTCAGACGGAAGATGGGCTACAACTGTCGGTTTCCTCGGGTCAAGCCACTTCTGAGCCTGAGCCAACGTAGGAAGCGTCTCAACTTGGTCAAGGAGAAGAAGGACTGGACTGTTGGCCAGTTGACCGAGGTCCTCTATTCTGATGAAAGTAAAGTGTGCCTTTCATTCGGGAATCACGGTCCAAGGGTTTGGAGGAAGACGGGTGAAGAACAGAACCCAAGCTGCTTGAGGTCCACTGTGAAATATCGACAGTCAGTCATGATTTGGGGTCCAATGTCCAGTGCAGGTGTTGGTAAACTCGGTCTACGAGAATGTTTTAGAGGACTTGATGATTCCTTCTTCTGAGGATCTGTATGGAGAGGCAGATTTCATCTTCCAGCAGGACCTGGCCCCTGCCCATACCGCCAGAAATGGTTAAGATCATCGCCTGCCACCGTGGGGGACCTAGGTTCAAAACCCCGACTGGACCATCCGCCAACATCCCCCGGACTCACGGCTGTGGTGTCCTTGAGCAAGACACTGATACCCCGAAATGCTCCCCGGGCGCTTCAGCTGCCCCCTGCTCCAGTGTGTTCCACTAACATGTGTATGTGTTCACTGTGATGGGTTAAATGCAGAGAACAAATTTCGTGTGCATGCATGCATGTTCATGACAATAAAAGATGATTCTTCTTCTTCTTCTTCTTCTACCTTGTTTGATGCCAATGCCATCACAATGCTTGACTGGCCAGCCAACTCACCGGATCAAAACCCCATTGAGAATGTATCAAGAGGAAAATGAGGGCCACCAGGCCCAAAAACAAAGAAGAACTGACAGCAAGCATCAAGGAAATCTGGGCTTCCATAACACCCAGGCAATGCCACAGGCTGAATGCCTCAATGCCACAGCGCATCGAGGCACTTTTTAAAGCAAAGGGATTCCCAACCACAGCACGGTGGGCGACTGGTTAGCACATCAGCCTCACAGTTCTGAGAACCCGGGTTCAAATCCCAGCCCAGTCTGTGTGGAGTTTGCATGTTCTTTCCGTGCCTGCGTGGGTTTTCTCCGGGCACTCTGGTTTCCTCCCGCATCCCAAAAACATGCATGATAGGTTAATTGAAGACACTAAATTGCCCGTAGGTGTGAATGTGAGTGTGAATGGTTGTTAGGTGTGAATGTGAGTGTGAATAGTTGTTTGTTTGTATGTGTCCTGCGATTGGCTGGCGACTAGTTTAGGGTGTACCCCGCCTCCCGCCCGAAGATAGCTGGGATAGGTTCCAGCACGCCCGCGACCCTAGTGAGAATAAGCGGTACAGAAAATGGATGGATGGTTGGTTGGATTCCCAACCAAGTATTGAAGATGAACATATCATTTTGAAAGTACCATATTTTGATTTATTTAATGTAAACCTGGCGGCACGGTGGCCGACTGGTTAGAGCGTCAGCCTCACAGTTCTGAGGTGCGGGGTTCAATCCCCGTCCCCGCCTGTGTGGAGTTTGCATGTTCTCCCCGTGCCTGCGTGGGTTTTCTCCGGGCACTCCGGTTTCCTCCCACATCCCAAAAACATGCATTAATTGGAGACTCTAAATTGCCCGTAGGCATGACTGTGAGTGCGAATGGTTGTTAGTTTCTATGTGCCCTGCGATTGGCTGGCAACCAGTTCAGGGTGTACCCCGCCTCCTGCCCGATGACAGCTGGGATAGGCTCCAAGCACGCCCGCGACCCTAGTGAGGAGAAGCGGCTCAGAAAATGGATGGATGGATGGATAATGTAAACCTAATTTCTTTATTTTTTTTCTACAAAAACTGAGAAGTAAATGGTGATTTCTTCACAGTATTCTATTTTTTTTAATTAACCCATTTCGTGGGGTTTATGAGCTGGAAACTCAAATTGTGTAAAAATAAACAAATACATACTTGTAATTGTTGAAATTGTGGGCCCTGAATCTATACTCTATAAAAGTTTAACTTTTCGAATGGAATTATGAAAATAAATAATATAATAATAATAATAAACTTTTCCATGATATTAAAATTTTTTGGAAAGGGTCTGGATACATATATATATATATTTTTTTGGGGGGGAAATCCACTGTTTGGTTCATACCTCGGTTTTGTGGTCACGGTTTTCAGTTCGGTACACGTTGACTCTTTGGAAAATATATATTTTTTAAATTAATCGGAAATATATATTTGCTATCTATGCCAGTGGCATATAGTGACAGGTCGAACAATTAAATGTTCTTCCACTGGATGACAAACGGTACAATAACGCTGTGGCTCCACCTGTCGCCATTCATACAACAGAATAAGTCATGGCTTCCTGCTAATATATCAGCTTTGTGTTCAATTAAACAACTTTGATACCTTTTATAGTTATTGATGGTGTAATGGTGCATTCACATGACTTGGGTGCAGGCAGCTCGGGTTCAGTTCCCACTCAGTGACGGTGTGAATGTGAGTGCGAGTGGTTGTCTGTGTCTAAAGGTCCCCTCCGACTGATTGTCGACCAGTTCAGGTTATGGTCCACCTTTCACCCAAAGTCAGCTGGGATAGGCTGCAGGTCCCCATCACCCTAAACAGGATACGCGGTATTGAGAATGGATGGGTACCTTATAGGATATTCTTGTTTGGTGATTTACTGTGAGTTTTTTGTAATGTAAAATAGGTGCTTTTGCTCAACAAAGGTTGGAAAACACTGGTCTAAATCTCCTAAATAAAAGCTCGTTATTAAATAAGTCTTACATGACATAGATGGACATGGTTCATAATTCATATCCAACAGTGTAATAATAGTAATAGGAGTGATTATATAATCTATCTAATGAAAATTATACATGAATGAACTCAGCTCAGGCATAAAGTTCACTCCATAAACTTTCTCATCTGTTTGACTTGGAACACCACCACAATCTGATTTAAATTAAAACAAACAAGATGTGCTTTAACTGCAGACTTTCAGCTTTAATTTGTGGGTATTTAAATCCACATCGGGTAAACTGTGTAGGAATTATAACGTTCGTGTTTATCTACCACTTTTATGCCGACTACTTTTTAGGGGGGCTGGCTAGCTGCATGCGAGTATCGCATATCCTCGGTTTGTTGAAGCAGGTCTGACGCATATCTCTCAATCCCAAATGAGGACTCACAAATGTATACTGTATATCGTTGGGGGTTCGTTTCAGCCGGAGGTGGGACCAAGTTGTTGTCTTTACCCTCAAGTCCTGAGTCAAGTTGAGACAGGCAAGTCCTACACTTTACGAGTCAATTTAACAACAAAGTAATAATATATTTTAATACATATAATATTTATATTTCATTAATATATTCAGTACATATATTTAATAATATATTTATATAGGCGGCAAGGTTTTCATTTTTACTGAAACTATTCTTCCCAGGAGTGATCCAGGTAAATTATTCCAGCGTTGGCGGCACGGTAGATGACTGGTTAGCACATCTGCCTCACAGTTCTTAGGACCCAGGTTCAAATCCGGCCTCGCCTGCGTGGGTTTTCTCTGGGTACTCCGGTTTCCTCCCACATCCCAAAAACATGCGTGGTAGGTTAATTGAAGACTCTAAATTGCCCATAGTTGTGAATGGAGTGCGAATGGTTGTTTGTTTATATGTGCCCTGCGATTGGCAGGCGACCAGTTCAGAATGTACCCCGCCTCTCGCCCAAAGATAACTGGGATAGGCTCCAGCACACCCGCGACAGTAGTGAGGAAAATGAATGGATGGATATTATATTTTAAAATCCATATTAATTTATCAAAACAAATTTTGATAGACAAGAAAACTAGGGGGCTGATCAAAATCTTTGCACCTTGAAAGCAGATCGCCAAGGGGGAAAAGAGCAGGGGGTGCTTAGTATTTGCCCATTCAAAACCGATCAATAGTAGGTTTTCAGTTATTCTATGAAAATGCTATGCTTTGACTTACTTTTTCTCTCTTTATTTCTGAAGTTACATTAAACAGACCTCTCAAAAATGATAATTTGCACCCAGTACTGCTGCAATTAGTAATTGAGTATCCTACTGACAATTTAATTGAATAATCAAGTAATTGGAAAACATATATTTTTGTTTGGTTAAAGAGCAATTATGAATACAGGAGAAACACATTTCACTTAATAATGAATGACCAGTTGGTTTTCCTCTTTCAGATAATCAACAGTTTTTTTCCTAAATTCACATTGTGCATATAGCAGAAAAACTGTATTTTCCTGATTCCAAACATTTCTAGTGAGGCAATTTCAAACACAAATAAAAATAAATAAAAACACAAATATAAATAGATTTCAGTTAAATTTCTTGTGAGTGTGAAAAACGCAAGACATTAATTAAAAAAAAGAGGAATCTTTCATAAATACAATTTTATCCAACTGTGGTATAACTGTGGTATCTCAGTCAGAACACTCGGGGCACTGCATAAAAATATTACATCCAAAACAGATGAAGAAGAAGAAGAAAAGGCCACAGAAAGAATGTAGCTTAATGTTGAATTGATGCTAGCTGTGTGCTGATCGGTAAATAAAGTGAATTAAAAAAAACAAATACAAGACTGATTCTTGACTCCTACACTAATTAAACCAGACTGTAATGAATAGGAAGCCCAGACAGCGTATGGCAGGTCTGGCGTGTGACTATTTGCGTGATTGCTCACCAAGCTAGCTACTAATGCTAACGAAAACGAGCATAAGTGATATCAAGGCACATGATTCCCACAATGTTGTTTTTGCAATAATTAACATCCTTATTGTTAACTTAATTGTTATCGTTTGTGTGTATGTTACCAGTACTTCATGGAATGTGTACCTTATGTAACTGCCACATATATTTATTTTTAATTTATGTTGCACTGTTTGTTGTTTTTTGCGGCACGGTGGCCGACTGGTTAGAGCGTCAGCCTCACAGTTCTGAGGACCCGGGTTCAATCCCTGGCCCCACCTGTGTGGAGTTTGCATGTTCTCCCTGTGCCTGCGTGGGTTTTCTCCGGGTACTCCGGTTTCCTCCCACATCCCAAAAACATGCATTAATTGGAGACTCTAAATTGCCCGTAGGCATGACTGTGAGTGCGAATGGTTGTTTGTTCGTATGTGCCCTGCGATTGGCTGGCAACCAGTTCAGGGTGTACCCCGCCTCCTGCCCGATGACAGCTGGGATAGGCTCCAGCACGCCCGCGACCCTAGTGAGGAGAAGCGGCTCAGAAAATGGATGGATGGATGTTTGTTTTTTATTAAAACCATTACTTTAGGTAGTATCTGAAAAAGTGACCTCCTCGTCAATTCCTGTACTTGAACATGCCCAAAAAGGAGTTAACAAGCTCTAATTAAGCTTAGTGAGGTATGTGGGTGATAGCAGTTAAAATCATCAGCTTTTTGGTTACATCAATCAGAAATCCCTATCATAAAATAAACATTGGCATGTTGCACTATTTTGAGAGAGCTGCAGAGTGTTTGTTTCTCAATACTGTGGTGAAAGTGGCTGTTGGAATGTATATTCTCAGAGCAGCATTGGGGTGTCAGATAGTATTTTGGGATGCACCTTTTACGCACCACTCCAACCATACATGCAGCCATCTTGGCTTATGTTAGCGCTGCCTTAGAATTCCCTCACTGCTTTGCCACATTAGTTAAATGAGGAAAAAAAAGTGCGTGTCCACAAACCAAATCGAACCGAAACAGTCGAACCGAACCGTTTTGACGGTTTTCAAAAACTGCTCCATTTCTAATATATATTGTTATGACAAAATTACTGATATAACCTTTTAATGTATTCTTTTATGGTTCAATAACTCGGTTACACTTCTACTGTAACTTGCAAAGACAGCCATCCTGTGTTAGTGCCTGAATTGCAGACTATTGTTATGTCTATAAGACAGCTGCACTACTGTACCAGTCAGATGGCTTTGAACATAAATTACTTACGACTTATGGATTTTGGGGACTATAAAGGATGGAAAAGACATCTGTCTCAGAGGATATGAAGCTGTATACTGAACCATTAACATTTTTAAATTTGGTGGAACATGTAAGTGGATGCATTTAAAAAGAAACAAAACCCAGTGAAACTGCTGCCTGGATTTATGATGAAGCCAGGTGAGTGCCTCATACATGAGGCAGTGATTGGTTCTGAATGGACATTTCAAAAAAATATGCAGACAGGAAGAGCGCATGGCCCAGACGGAATTTCGGTCGAATTTATTATACATTTCTGGTCAATACAAGCGCCTCTATTTTTCAGAACAGTTAGGGAGATCAAAGATAAAGGTCAAATTCGTAACCATATGGACACAGCTGCAATAAAACTACGACTAAAACTGGGCAAGGACCCCACCCTCCCGTATCGGTCCTTATTACTGATTAATGTAGATATCATGATTATCTCAAAAGCCCGTAAAGTAACACTTGAAAAGGTATTCCCATCAATGATCCACTATGACGTGACAGGTTTCATTAAAGGTAAAAGTTCCACAAATAATGTCAGATGCCTATTAAATTTAATTAGCATGTTGCAGCGTAAAAACCTAAAAGCAATCATCTTGTCACTTGACGCAGAGAAAGCTTTCGATAAAGTTAACTGGCCCTTCCTATTTGTAGTACTTTGCAAATTTGGCTTTGGAGACTCATTTATACAATGTATTGCAACATTATACAACTCGCCAGAAGCGACAGTCACCACGAACAGGATCACATCACAGAATTTTACTCTACAAAGAGGAACCGGACAAGGGTGCCCACTTTCACCAATGCTATTTTCAATATTCATCGAAACACTAGCAACCACTATACGTCAAAGTGCTACTATCGAGTATCTGCTCCACAATGGCAGAACACAAAATAAATGTGTATGTGGATGACATTCTTCTTTATTTACACAAAACAAAGTCATGTCTTCAAGCTGTCTTCGATCTCTGAAAGACAATTTCGCAATTATCAGATTACTCTATCAATTGGCCAAAATGAACAATACTCCCAATAACAGGAAAGTTGTGGAATCCTGAAGATAAAATCCCAGATGACCCCATTCTTATAGGAAACATTAAGCATTAAGGTATTAATATTTCGCCAAAACTCTCAGAGCTGACCAATCTAAATTACACATTAGTTCTGGAAAAAAGTCTCAGCTGACTTAAAACGCTGGAATATCCATCCACCCATTTTCTGTACCGCTTATCCTCACAAGGGTCGCGGGCGTGCTAGAGCCTATCCCAGGCGAGAGGCGGGGTACACCCTGAACTGGTCGCCAGCCAATCGCAGGGCACACATAAGGGTCAATTTAAGGTCTTCAATAAACCTACCACACATGTTTTGGGGATCAAATTTACAGCTTATACAATAGAAAGCGCTCCAAAGAACACACTTCACTCAATACATCCATCCATCCATCCATCCATCCATTTTCTTCTGCTTATTCCGAGGTCGGGTCGCGGCTGCAGTAGCTTTAGCCGGGACGCCCAGACTTCCATCTCCCCAGCCACTTTATCCAGGATCTTGATCTTTCATTCACGACCCACAGCTCGTGACCATAGGTGAAGGTAGGAATGTAGATCGACCGGTAAATTGAGAGCTGCGCCTTTCGGCTTAGCTCCTTTACCACAACGGACCGATACAAAGTCCGCATCACTGCAGACGCTGCACCGATCCGCCTGTCGATGAAAACCACACTGCTCCTTCTGAATCTGAGATTCGACTTCCCGGCGGACCCTCCTCTCCAGCACCCATGAATAGACCTCACCAGGGAGGCTGAGGAGTGTGATCCCCCTGTAGTTGGAACATACCCTCCGGCCCCCCTTCTTAAATAGGGAGACCACCACCCCAGTCTACCAATCCAGAGGCACTGTCCCCGATGTCCACGCGATGTTTCAGAGGCATGTCAACCAGAACAGCCCCACAATAATCCAGAGCCTTTAGGGACTCCGGGCGAATCTCATCCGCCCCCGGGGCCTTGCCACCGAGGAGCTTTTTAACCACCTCGGTGACCTCAACCCCAGAGAACAGGTTGGACTAGTCATGTTAAGGTGACGTGGGTGGTGGAGAGAGCAAAAGCAAAAGAGGAAAAATAATTACTGTGTATGGTATGCAACAGTTGGAGGAAAAAAAAGAGAGATAAACTGTACATGCCTGGAAATGTGGTTGACTGTTTGTAAATTAGATGCGAAAAAGGGACAGAAGCTTTCTCACACAAAAAAAAACTACATGTAAGGCAAGTTACTGATAACTGTGTATCTCCTGTGGTCTAATCTGTCCGAGGTGGCCTAGGGTAGGATGTTAAGTCAGTTGAACAGTACTGTATCCTGTGAGGGGTGAGAACATCATTTTTGTGATAATATGCAATTCACAACACTAAGTACAAAACCACAATTTGTTTGCACTCAGTGTTAACAGTTTTGTTTGAAACACTGTTTAATTAAAATGCTGTCAAACAATCAAATCAAACCTTATTATTTATTTACATAGAACGTTTCATACATTAAAATGTAACACCAAGTGCTTTACAGAAATTAAAATGACGAGAAAAACTGTTTGAGACTCTGAAAATCTGACTGACATGAAGTGTGCTCAACCTATGGATGAAAAAGACTTGGTGTGAGTGACTGTCTTGTCTGCTGATTGCTGGTGGGTTTGTATGTTGGTGTGGTGTGTGTGCTGTTTGAGAGACGAGTAGTAGAATCTTGGCCAAGTGCTTGTTGGAAGTTTGTTGTTATTTGTTAATAACACTACTATTCAAAGTGTAGTGTGATTTGTTGAATTAGATTGAGATGTTACTGACTCAATCTATTGTACTCAATAGGAGTAGATTAATCAAGTTCAGTACTCATTGATTTCAGGAATATTAATTATTCGGTTGTGGCTGAGAAAATAAGTTTAAAGAAAATATTTTTGGGGGATTGGTGATTAACTAATGTGACGCTGTGATATTGTACAGCCAGAGTTTAGTTTTTTCCATCCATCCATTTTCCGAGCCGCTTCTCCTCACTAGGGTCGCGGGCGTGCTGGAGCCTATCCCAGCTGTCATCGGGCAGGAGGCGGGGTACACCCTGAACTGGTTGCCAGCCAATCGCAGGGCACATAGGAACAAACAACCATTCGCACTCACAGTCATGCCTACGGGCAATTTAGATTCTCCAATTAATGCATGTTTTTGGGATGTGGGAGGAAACCGGAGTGCCCGGAGAAAACCCACGGAGGCACGGGGAGAACATGCAAACTCCACACAGGCGGGGCCGGGGATTGAACCCGGGTCCTCAGAACTGTGAGGCTGACGCTCTAACCAGTCGGCCACCGTGCCGCCTGAGTTTAGTTTTTTTATGTAGTAAAAATAAAAAGATGTACGCTACTGATAACTGAGCTGCTCCTTTTGAAAAACGAAAAGTAGGCTGCTCATAATCTCAGAATGGTGCAACTCAACGCTCATACAAAACAATAATATTGATTGAATTATGTTTTTATGAGACTGGAATGATTAACAGAGGGTGTTCAAAGGAGCATTCAAAAGTAAAAAAGTAAAGTAAGTAAAAGTAAAGTAAAAGTTACGATAGTATAGTTTTCACAATTTCAACATAAACAGATATTTAATCCATAAATGGAATGTCATATGCTGCAAACTGCATTGCATGACAACATTTTGAGAATTCTTTTTTTTTTCTGTCATGACTGTGCGCAGCTGTGTGTTTTTGTGTTGTGTTGTCTGTTCTACAAACCTATGAACACTATTATTTGAAATCTGTCGATGCACAGAGACTTTTTTTATAGCATGATTACAATTTAACTTCATGGACAGTTATGTGTCTAGCTTTCTTAACATTTCATTACAAGTCCCACCTATTGGACTACCAGCAAAAGTCATATAGGGTTGATCAGGAACTCCGCCGATTCAAATTGAACCAAAGTTGCCTTACTGCCCTCAACAGCATCCAATCACACGGACACTGTTGACTGTTTTTGTCCGGTATTTGAGTCATTATTCAAAGCTGGACTGATTGTGTCATGTTCAAATTTTGACCTCAAAGTCAACCGACTGAGTTTGTTCTTTGCATGTTATTAATGACAGTTTTGGGCCAAATTCTACTCAATTCTAACTGGTTTTCAGTTATGAACCGCTTAAATGTTTTGTTTTGTTCTGTTTTGTTTGTTAATGTCTTTGTGTTTTGCTAAAATGTCGCACGAGTTGAAACCCATGTGTCACTTTAGCAAACGAAGGGGTAAGGTAATCGCTGTTGGTACAAAGTGTTTTTTATTTGTGCTCTGGAGTACAAAGCCAGTGGATTGTTTAATTTTGTGCTTAGCAGCACAAGTCGTATCACACATTGCATTATTGTTATGTTTGACACAGAACTGATTACTCAAAAAATATTGTCTGACACAGAATTGATTACCACAAATCTGAGTTCATAAATTCACTTAGAGCCAATTCGACAGGCTGCAAACACAGCACCAAAATTGAAAGGTGAAACATAGAATGACTGTTTCACACAATTTTCATTTCTATAACTTTGGACTCTTTATGGAACATTTACTTACTTGGGTTGACATATAAAGCGATATAGACTAGACTGTGCACATTAGTGCTACATAGTATGATATGGTGGGTTTCCACATATGGTATTGTAGAGTATTAATGTTGTAAAGTACAGTATTATTCATATTATACTGTCTCTTTCTATGCTTAATTATCTTTTAACTCTGAATACTGAACATGCAAGCCTCTACACAGGCAATAATTAAGAAGTCCGGATGCCATTGCGTCCTGCTGACTTGGTGACAGGTGTGGGCATTCTAAAATGACCAAAACAACTGCAAGCTGAAAGTAGAAGACAAGACGCCAGTTAGTCTCAGTTAAGTTGCTTACATGTGTTGTGAAGGCCTAATTTGGTACAAGCTTGATGACAACTAACTATATGTTTTATGACAGTCTAAACTGGTAGCCTCCAGCAAGGCCAGAGTTAGAAAGCCAATGGCGCCACCAAGAGGGGTAAAGATGAATGTCATAGCTATCTCATGAACCTCACTAAACCAGGAAACTTAGTACATAGTTAAATTGCATGAACTAATTAAAGAAACTAAAATACAATAATCAGAGATGCGGAGACACGATTATAAACCAAAGTTTCAAGAACATGGATCTTCTTCTTTTCCTTTGGGCTTGTCCCTTTAGGGGTCGCCACAGCGTGTCTTCCTTCTCCATGTAAGCCTATCTCCTGCATCCTCCTCTAGAACACCAACTGCCCTCATGTCTTCCCTCACGACATCCATCAACCTTCTCTTTGGTCTTCCTCTAGCTCTCTTGCCTGGCAGCTCCATCCTCATCATCCTTCTACCAATATACTCATTATTTCTCCTCTGGACCAAACCATCGAAGTCTGCTCTCTCAAACTTTGTCTCCAAAACATCGAACCTTGGCTGTCCCTCTGATGAGCTCATTTCTAATTTTATCCAACCTGGTCACTCCGAGAGCGAACCTCAACATCTTCATTTTGACCACCTCCAGCTCTGCTTCCTGTTGTCTCTTCAGTGCCACTGTCTCTAATTCGTACATCATGGCTGGCCTCACCACTGTTTTATAAACTTTACCCTTCATCCTAGCAGACTCTTCTGTCACATAACACACTTGACACCTTCCTCCAACCGTTCCAACCTGCTTGGACCAGTTTCTTCATTTCCTGACCACACTCACCATTGCTCTGGACGGTTGACCCCAAGTATTTAAAGTCCTCTACCCTTGCTATATCTTCTCCCTGTAGCCTCACTCTTCCCCCACCACCCCTCTCATTCATGCACATATATTCTGTCTTACTTCGGCTAATCTTCATTCCTCTGCTTTCCAGTGCATGCCTCCATCTTTCTAACTGTTCCTCCACCTGCTCCCTGTTTTCACTGCAGATCACAATATCATCTGCAAACATCATGGTCCACGGGGATTCCAGTCTAACCTCATCTGTCAGCCTATCCATCACCACTGCAAACAGGAAGGGGCTCAGGGCTGATCCCTGATGCAGCCCCACCTCCACCTTAAATTCGTCTGTCACACCTACAGCACACCTCACCGCTGTTCTGCTGCCCTCATACATGTCCTGTACTATTCTAACATACTTCTCTGCCACTCCAGACTTCCGCATGCAGTACCACAGTTCCTCTCTGGGTACTCTGTCATAGGCTTTCTCTAGATCCACAAAGACACAATGTAGCTCCTTCTGACCTTCTCTGTACTTTTCCATCAACATCCTCAAGGCAAATAATGCATCTGTGGTACTCTTTCTAGGCATGAACCCATACTGTTGCTCGCAAATACTCACTTCTGTCCTGAGTCTAGCCTCCACTACTCTTTCCCATAACTTCATTCTGTGGCTCATCAACTTTATTCATCTATAGTTCCCACAGCTCTGCACATCACCCTTGTTCTTAAAAATGGGCACCAGCACACTTTTCCTCCATTCCTCAGGCATCTTCTCACGCACTAGAATTCTATTGAACAAGCTGGTCAAAAACTCCACCGCCACCTCTCCTAGATGCTTCCATATCTCCACAGGAATGTCATCAGGACCAACTGCCTTTCCATTTTTCATCCTCTTTAATGCCTTTCTTAACTTCCGCCTTACTAATCATTGCCACTTCCTGCTAATCATTGCCACTTCCTGGTCCACCACACTTGCCTCTTCTACTCTCCCTTCTCTCTCTCTTCTCTTTTTTAGCACACTGCTGGCACCAGTCAACATATTTCCATCTCTATCCTTAATCACCCTAACCTGCTGCACATCCTTCCCATCTCTATCCCTCTGTCTCGCCAGCCTGTATAGATCCTTTTCTCCTTCTTTAGTGTCCAACCTGCCATACATGTCATCATATGCCTCTTGTTTGGCCTTTGCCACCTCTACCTTTGCCGTGTGTCGCATCTCAATGTATTCCTTTCGCCTTTCCTCGGAACCACTTCTTCTTAGCTAACCTTTTTCCTTGTATGATTTCCTGTACTGTGAGGTTCCACCACCAAGTCTCCTTCTCTCCTTTCCTGCCAGAAAATACACCAAGTGATCTCCTGCCTACCTCTGATCACCTTGGCTGCAGTGGTCCGGTCTTCTGGAAGCTCCTCATGTCCACCGAGAGCCTGTCTCACCTCTTCCCGAAAAGCTGCACAACACTTGTCCTGACTTAGCTTCCACCATGTGGTTCTCTGCTCTGCCTTTGTCTTCCTAATTTTCCTCCCCACCACCAGAGTCATCTTACACACCACCATCCTATGCTGTCTAGCCACACTCTCCCATACCACTACCTTACAGTTGGTAACCTCCTTCAGATTACATCGTCTGCACAAGATTTAATCCACCTGCGTGCTTCTACCTCCGCTCGTGTAGGTCACACTATGTTCCTGCCTCTTCTGGATAAAAGTGTTCACTACAGCCATTTGCATAATTTTTGCAAAGTCTACCACGATCTCTCCCTCCAAGTTCCTTTCCTAGTTGCCGTACTTACCCATCACTTCTTCATCACCCCTATTACCTTCACCTACATGTCCATTACAATCTGCACCAATTACGACTCTCTCTCTGTCTGGGATGCTCAGAACTACTTCGTCTGCTCCTTCCAGAATTTCTGTTTCACCTCTAGGTCACATCCTACCTGTGGGGCGTAGCCACTAATCACATTACACATAACACCCTCAATTTCAAATTTCAGCCTCATCACTCGATCTGATACTCTTTTCACCTCCAAGACATTCTTAGCCAACTCTTCTTTTAAAATAACCCCGACTCCATTTCTCTTCCCATCTACACCATGGTAAAATCATTTAAACCCTGCCCCTAAACTTCTAGCCTTACTGCCTTTCCACCTGGTCTCCTGGACACACAATATATCAACCTTTCTCCTAATCATCATGTCAACCAACTCCAGAGATTTTCCTGTCATAGTCCCAACATTCAAAGTCCCCACATTCAGTTCTAGGCTCTGTGCTTTCCTCTTCTCTTTCTGCCAAAGAACCCGCTTTCCACCTGTTCTTCGACTTCGACCCACAGTAGCTGAATTTCCAATGGCGACCTGCAGGTTGACGGAGCCGGTGGCGGACGTTGTTAACCCGGGCCACGACCGATCAAGTATGGAATTCTTTGGATGAACGCTCATATTTGTTTGACAAAGTTTTAAGCCGGATGCCCTTCCTGACGCAACCCTCTGCATTTATCCGGGCTTGGGACCGACCTACAGTTTGCACTGGCTTGTGCTCCCTATAGGGCTGCATTATATAAATGAATGAATAATTAATTATTCATAATAACATACAGTGTAATAATATATTATTGAATTTGAGCAGATTTATTTCAGAAGTGTGTATTGTCAAAATCGTAACCCTTCGCATTAATCAGTACCAAAGAAATAGCTCTCAGCTTCAAAGAAGTTGGTGACCCCTGCTCGATAGGATTATAACAGTTAACAGCAACATAATAATTCTACTGTCAAAGAGCAATAGTGTAATCTGTGTCCAAAAAACAATCATGTAATGCCAAAAACAGGTTCATGCACACAGACCCCAAGTGGTGCTCAAGCACCTGTCCTTTTGCGCTGGATGAAAAAAGTGCCCTTTTGACTTGTTACTTTACGCAACCCATTGTTTTCTTCATTTATCAATATTCTAAAAAAATAAATAAATTACCCTGTGTGTCATCAATTCCACCCGTGTTTTGATATGACATTGCTTTTTTTAAATTTGTTTTAGTTTTTTTAATACCCTTCTTTTAACTCATACCTTTGAACAATAAGACCCCTGTCATGCTGCGAAAGATCTCTGCGGACCATGGCTTGTGCTGTCAGACACAAAAAACGTCAGGAAAAGCTTTCTAGAACAACTGAAATTTATTTGGGGTTAATCATAGGCACTTCAAATAGTGGCAGTAGTGTGGCAACTTCAGTTTAACATGAATTTCAGTGTAATTGCTTAATTCTGAACACGGCTACATCCCCATTTATAAGAGGGCATGTGTACTTGTGCAACCACGTTATCTCAGTTGTTTATTTTTTACTTCCCTTCTCTTAAAACATTGTAATTTTTTAATTGAGTTACAGGACCAGGTACATGCTAGGTGAACTAATGGTGGAAATAATGTTTTAAAGTAATTTATTTTTCAATTTTGTACATCACATAAACCTGCCATTTGAACAGGGATGTGTTGACTTTTTATATTCATTGTAGCTTCCCTTCACCTACTTTGGTAATAGTTGTATTACTGACTGTGTTGATTGTGTTAACAGAAGTAATTACATAATGCATACATTTCAGTCTTTTTTCTTAATTGTATGAACATTTTTGGTGATGGGTGCCCTTTTTGGGCTTGAGTGCCTACCTCCAAATATGTCAGTGCACATGCCTGCTAAAAACAATAACATTCATCCAGAAGAACAGGTTGAAAATTGCAATGTATAAGACGTGGCAAATATTTGACAACCTTTTCTGAAACAATAGGTTAAACTGTAAACTGTTAAATTCATGGTATGCATTTTTAAGTCATGTAGTTCAGACTCAACAGAGCCATTCACATTTAGTTCTTTACGTAGTGCAAAAAACAGCTGAATACAAACTTTAAATGGTGTAATTCCCTCATTTCTTAAATTGAGAAATTGTGCAATGATAAAATAAGAAAAAAAGTCTTGCTCTTCTGTTCTGGATTTTATGCAAACCCTTGTGCAACCCATGATTCTTGCTTGTTACTAGCAATTATATCTTAAAATTAGCTATAATTTCTTATTAAGGAAAACTTTGATATTTTTTCCTTAATTTGAAATGCATTTTCTCATGCAAAATTTGCTTATCAAGATTCTTTTTAGGCTAAAAATAAGAATAATTTCCCATAAACAAGGTTGTTTTTTTTGGGGGGGATTTCTTAAATCCTTTTTTTCCAGTGTGAATATTTGTGATGGAGGGTGAGCTCTCAACCCGCCAGGAAGGGAGTACTGTATGTAATGCTATTTACCACAACGTTATTATTTCAGACCATTGTCCTGTCACCTGTTCCACCACACTTTGTAACCTTACTAGAACACAAAGAAGCTGGAGGTTTGATTCAAAGTTAAGCAATAATTCAAAATTTCAACAGTAAATAAACTGTCAGGCCTCTATTCTTTGATGTAAACAACACAATTGACCTGCTATATTGTGGGAAAAGTATAAAGCCTATATTAGGGGGTGCATACTATTGTTTCAGGCCTCACAGTACAAAAAAAGGAAAGCAGAAAAGATACAGCTAGAAAAGCAGATACGCAGAGAATGCAAGGACACCTTCCTCAGATAAATAATCTTAGCGGTTAGGAAAAGAGAACAAAGAAAAGTCACGGCCCGGGTATAACGTGCCGGCAGTAAAAACCTCTATTGCCAGGTTATTTTACTCTGCTCAAGGTAATAGTTCAATGATAAGGCCGGAGGAAAAGTTTAACAATTTATTCAAAAATACAAAGTCAAACAAGTGTGATTCAGTGATTCTCAACTGTTGTGACCCTGGGAACCACATTTTTCTATTGTTGCTAAGTCGCAACCCACTTTCGTAGAAGTTGGAAATAATACAGAACATGTATTGTTGAAAAATAGCCTTTAAAAAATATGAATATCACATTTGTAACCATAACTACTCGTGCTTACAAGATTAAAGTGCCTTTCAGAGGACCTTATAAAGAAACTGAGGATGTACATAACTGCATGTAAAAACGTATATCTTGGCACTGATCTCGTCTTTTCATGAAAATGTAACAGTTTTTCTTCTTTTTGGGAAATGAAGGCTGCAGACCAAAGCAACTGTAACATAAGAACATAAGAAAACCTTGATATAGGCAGAGATGCCGGGAAATATATTGTTTTAAATGACATACTATTCAGGCATGTTCCCTGGGGAGCAAATAATAGATTAGTTACATTTATTTGCAATTCAGTGAGAGTAAAGCACCGCTATCTCCACTTTATGAAAGACGGATATAGCCAAACAATCATGTATGTGGATGTTTGGTGCCTTTTAAATTCCTTTTATTTTTCACCACCTCTGAAATAAACAGACCTATTGTCGTACACTGTAATTCACCATCTCAAGTGCAGGTGGCTTTATATCATCTTTAAAGTCCCTAGATTGAGCCCCCCCTGTTGATGGCATATTTCTCAATTTGGTTAGATTAAGGAGGCATGGTGTCAGACCTAACCATCACTTATTATCATCATTGGAGGAATACAGCAAGCAATTTACCTATGGAGACATGGTCTTGCTAAATGGAAATAGGCTGCGCGTGAGCCGAAATTACTTAATTATGTAGCACCTTGCTATCATCATCACTCCCATGATGTTACTCCCACATTCATTTCAATATTTGTGTTTCATCAGGCAGAAGGGAAGCGGCATACTATTTGTTGCGGAGATGAGAACCTATTTGGACGAGGAGTGGTTAACTTGCCGACAGAAGCGCCGCAACAGGGCAGGCAAACCGATCAATTGCCTAGAGAGTCCCGAGCGGAAGGGGGCCCCGAGAGACGGCGGATATCTGCCCATATACCCGCTGAATATGTCTCCTCTCCCCAGACACCCACCCCCCTCACTCACACACACACACATGCACGCATGCACACGGACACAATGTTGGGGAGTACCTAATTACATGGTGCGAGGTTATGTAATTAATTTACAAAAATGTATACAATTATAATCCATTACATTACTGGGAGAAAACCTGTAATTAAATTACATTTGCTTCTGGAAATTTACATGACTACAATTTTAGTTACATTTGGAAAAATAGCTGCAAAAGCTCAGATTTTTTTTTCATATCACTTCCTCCACTTCTAAAGCTAACACTTGTGATTGCTACTCTCTGGTCATGTGCTATTCTCAAACATGACATATTTTCAAATATGGATTCAAAGCGCCACCTTGTGGTGAAATCTATTATCTTGTATGAGATTTTGAAAAACTTAGTCACAGTTAGTTACTCATAGTGCCAGCCAACAATCCTCTGATTGGGAACCCTTCAAAACCGAAATTTTCAAGCCGGAAAAGAGAAGGTCGGGACAGAGAAATCCACTCCTAACAACACTGGATAAACCAAAACACGATAAACATCATTAACCAACGCCGAGAAGACCGCCTAAGAGGTGACCAAATGAATACCGCTGACTCAGCAGAATTAGGAATGCTGCCATAAAACAACATCAACGGAACTTCTTGGAAGCACAGGCCACAAACCCAGAAACAGCGTCACTAACTAATAACCTGAACCAGCTGTACAACCTGTTAAAGAAAGTGAAATCAGGTCCATACAAGTTTTAATTGAAGACAGCCATGGCAACATAATCTCATCGGAAGCTGATCGCATAACCGATGGCAAGAACACTTCACTTAACTCCCGAACCATCCTCCTATTCCTAAAGACCCAACTCTCACTGGAGAAGCATACAAACACCAAATCCTGACTGCCAGACATCACCTGTTACCCCTACAGGCGTATGACCATACGAGACGCCCTCAAGAAGCTAAAAAATGGCAAAGCCCCAGGTATTTGCAGCATCACAGCTGAGATGCTAAAGGCCAGGGGAAACAGTATCATCCAGTGTTTTACCCAGATTATAAACAATCTTTGGGTAATCGAAAGACTCCGAAGAGGAGTTATCGTGCCATTTCGGAAGAACAAACTGGTTTGCAACAACCATCGTGGCATCACTCTACTCTCTACTCCAGGGAAACTTCACCTTCATCCTACTCATCAGAGCCCGTTCTGCCATTCAAAGCCAATAACACCCCCAACAAGCAGGCTTCAGGGCAAACAGATTGACTACCATTAACCATCCGCCTGCCAATTAAAAAAGCCTGGGAATTTAGAACATGCAAACTCCACACAGGTGGGACCGGGGATTGAACCCGGGTCCTCAGAACTGTGAGGCTGACGATCTAACCAGTCGTCCACCGTGCTGCCACTAGTGATTGTATTCCTCCAAATTTGAATGTCTGCTGGTTAAATTTGTTTGCCAACCGAATATGCTTGTGTTTATCTCAAAGCGAACACAGAAATGTTATACAAACAAGCAGTAAGTGTTATTTGCCACTACATAAGATTGAAACACTCCTTGCATGGATTAAACGGTGTACGTGACAATGCATAGCTGAAACGGGTTTCATTATCTTAGATCCAATAATTAATATTTTATCCCACTGGTTTTAAACCATAAAATAATCCTTGGATGAAAAGTAACATTAAGAGGCAGTTTAGCTCCCTTTTGGCTCCGGGGAGGGGGGGGAGGGGGCACCTCCTTTCGGCTGGGCATAAAGGCCGGAGCCCCCGCTTTGGTGCTGGCTCTCGCTCGCTCGACCACCTTGCCGAAGACTGGCTCAGCCAGGAAGCCCCAGCTCTCACCACGAGGTGAGAAGGAAGGAAACGGGTGGCGCACGTCTGCTCCGAGCGTCTTGAGACCAGCGCCACCCATGGGCTTCGGCCGCCCTGCACTTGGAACTCTTTTTCTTTTTTTTTTCTTTTTTTTTTTTCCCTTCCTCCTTTCTCCACCTGTTCCCCGTACGGACTGGAACGCCCAAACATTCTGGAGATCGACCAGCCTGCCTAAATTGTGTTCCACGCAACGTAAGTCCAACTTGCAGTCTACTAAAGTACAGATTGCTGCATATTTGGGTTTAAATTAACGGTAACAGGACCTCCCAGCTCTATGCATTGTCACGGGACATGCTCATTCCACCCTCACATCAAAAATTCACCCTCCTTTACCAATGTTTGTCTGTCATTTGTTTTGCTTTTTTCTGCATTGTTCCCCTGTAGTGGCGGCACGGTGGACGACTGGTTAGAGCATCTGCCTCACAGTTCTGAGGAGCGGGGTTCAATCCCCGGCCCCGCCTGTGTGGAGTTTGCATGTTCTCCCTGTGCCTGCGTGGGTTTTCTCCGGGCACTCCGGTTTCCTCCCACATCCCAAAAACATGCATGGTAGGTTAATTGACAACTCTAAATTCCACGTAGGTGTGACTGTGAGTGTGAATGGTTGTTTGTTTGTATGTGCCCTGCGATTGGCTGGCAACCAGTTCAGGTTGTACCCCGCCTCCTGCCCGATGATAGCTGGCATAGGCTCCAGCACACCCGCGACCATAGTGAGGAGAAGCACCTCAGAAAATGGATGAATGGATGTTACCCTGTAGATGCCCCTATTAGATTTCATTAAATTTTCTATAAAAATCCACTACCTGTATCATTTGTGTGCTTGGATTCGACAAAAGACCTCTGGTTATCGAGAACTCTTATCTTATTCCTGTAGCAAACTTCAGATTACGAGACAGAGGTTTTTCGTCACTTTGTCCTGACGTTTTACACATCTAAAAAAAGACGAAGATCCCCTTTATGAGATAAAATAATTCGATTTTCAACGTTTAAACTTAAAATCACGCTAAACCGGAAGTAACGCTGGCATGGCTTCCGGCTTATTCTTTTCTCCAAAATTAATTATGTTTTTATCCAAACCAATACACGCTACATAGTGGTGCAGGCCCGTGTGAGGCGATACCAAGTTTTCGTCCAACCTAAACACAAAATTCAAGATATTTTATTAGTAAAATTAGTAGCATAGTAACCAGCTGGGAGGTGGCAGGAAGCAGCCGCAGCCTGTCTGTGTGTGAGTGTCACTTCATTACCATGGCAACGCAGAGTCCCGAGCATTTGTGAGCGTGAGGAAACTAAGATTAGCACTCTAGTGAAACTGGAGCGAATTTTTGGCATTGTAAATGTTATTTGAATATCCGTGTTTTGAACTGTGGGAATATTTCCTACGTAAATTCTTCTTAAAAAGGCCTTCGAGGGTCGCAAAACGGGTCACGAATTGTGGGCATTTGTACGATACCTTTTTTTCTCCTTCTTATAGCTCCGGGAGTAGCTGACCAGACTATAGGCGCGTTGTGGTTTTGGGTATTTTTATTCTGAGCTTCACTGCGTAAATAGGAGATTTGGGAAGTCACTGGCCGCCCTTAAAGGCGCGCTACACCGAGAATCCCTGTTGTGTGTCAGTCAAACTTAGTGCTAAAGTGTTAGCTCTTTGTGTTTGAAAACTTTGTGTTAAAACCACGAGGACCCTGCGGGGAACGCCATTTGGTCATTTTTTTATTTAAGGCTTCGTAATCAGCCATCTTCGCTTGCGGAAGACGTGACGTCATGGTGACGTCGCCACTTTGGTTCACTCCTTCGTGGCATTGAACTGTTGTATAGTCTTTGGTTTGTCCTCGAGTGCCCTCTCGTGGACGATCATGCCATTAATGCAGCTCCTGGTCAACTGGAAGCTGTTAGCCCCCTAGCCGATGCTCAGCCGCTAGGAAGCTGTTAGCGAACACGCATCGAGAGATCGTGTTCAATCTTGGTCACTGCGGTTGAAACAAACTTCAGCTTGCCTACAGCTCCGCAGAGTGCTTTTTCCTGCTGGTTTTGAGCTTTCATTGTGCGCTAATCTCCCACGAGTGCTCTGCTGGGGGCACCGTGCAACCTTGCGTCACACGTTGCCTAGCAACCGACCACCTCTCGAGAGCACGGCTAACTAGTCGCCTCCACACACAATCGCAATAAAGTGCTCATTTATTTAAAAACCTCCATTTTTGCTCCTTTTTTTTTCTAAACGCCGACGCCACGATTGTGTATTAAAAGCTTTTAATACACAATCGTGGCGTATTATGCCTGGTATTTTAACCAGTTTTGAGAGTTTCATCAGAACGATAACGAGCTACATCGCTAAAGCAAGAACGCCACCGTCCGTTCGCAGACGTTCCCTACACAACGTAACTTGTTTTAAACACTGTCTCACATTAATAGTAAACAATTACTTAACGGGTTCATTTCTGAAGCAGAGCTATTAATTAATTGCTTGTTTAATTTGTAATAATTTCGGGTTTTCATTTTCATTTTTAACAAAAAAAAAACAAGGAAAAACCTTATTTGATTTTATTTATTTTTCAGAAGCACAAATATTTTTTACAAATAAACTTTTGGGGAAAAAAACTTTTTTGGGGGTGGGAGGGTGTAAATTGTTTTTCCAATTTTTTCGCAATTTATTATTTTTATTTTTTAAAAATACTTTCACAAATTGAATTGACTTGCAGTGATAGCCATCACACAGTCAAATCAATTTGTTTAACTAAATCATCACAAAATTTGATTTATCAACGCTAAATAAAGTAATTGGTTAACTTAGTTTCAAATTTAAACAAGCTGATTTGTTTCGCTCCACCTAAGCGCCCTTCGCAACTATTTTAAATCAATAATTAAATTGCCAACTCTCACGCAATTTTAAGTTGATCTAATACAACCCCAATTCCAATGAAGTTGGGACATTGTGTTAAACAAATAAAAACAGAATACAATGATTTGCAAATCATGTTCAACCTATATTTAATTGAATACACTACAAAGACAAGATATGTAATGTTCAAACTGATAAACTTTATTGTTTTTAGCAAATAATCATTAACGTAGAATTTTATGGCTGCAACACGTTCCAAAAAAGCTGGGACAGGGTCATGTTTACCACTGTGTTACATCACCTTTTCTCTTAACAACATTCAATAAACATTTGGGAACTGAAGACACTAATTGTTGACGCTTTGGAGGTGGAATTCTTTCCCATTCTTGCTTGATGTACAGCTTCAGCTGTTCAACAGTCCGGGGTCTCTGTGGTCGTATTTTACGCTTTATAATGCACCACACATGGGAGACAGATCTGGACTGCAGGCAGGCCAGTCTAGTACCTGCACACTTTTACTACGAAGCCACGCTGTTGTATCACGTGCAGAATGTGGTTTGGCATTGTCTTGCTGAAATAAGCATGGGCGTCCATGAAAAAGACGTTGCTTGGATGGCAGCATATGCTTCTCCAAAACCTGTATGTACCTTTCAGCATTAATGGTGCCTTCACAGATGTGTCGGTTACCCATGCCATTGGCACTAACACAGCCCCATACCATCACAGATGCTGGCTTTTGAACTTTGCGTCCATAACACTTTTCCACTTTGCATCAGTCCATCTTAGATGAGCTCGGGCCCAGAGAAGCCGGCAGGGTTTCTGGGTGTTTGCAGGGGACGAAGATGGGCGAATAATCCCGGCTGCCAGTGATTCATCCACATACTCCTTCATAGCCTTGTGTTCCGGCCCTGAAAGAGAAAATAACCTCCCTCGTGGGGGTGTGGTTCCAGGCAGCAAGTCAACAGCACAGTCATAAGGTCTGCGGGGTGGAAGGGATTTGGCCTTGGACTTGGAAAAAACGTCTTTAATGTCCTGGTAACAGGTGGGCACTTGAGATAAGTCAGGATCCCCAGATGGGGTCTGTGGATTGTCATTTGAAACATAGCCCTGAACATCACATGGAGGCTTGAAACAGTTCTGGGCACAATTGCTGCCCCATGACATAAGCTGCCCCCTGTGGGAAGCCACAATCGGAGTTCGCTGATGGGTCCACTTATTAGGATGGCCAGTCAGCATACACCATAAACTCTCAACTCTCACGATTGGCTGTCCTCAGTGAGGGTACCTCCCACCTTCCGCCGCCGTTCGTAATACAGACGCCATTGCCGTTCAAGGTAAGCTTCCTTTGATTAATTTCTTCACTTTACATAGTTTTTATTGGGTCCGTCCAATGACTTATTTGGGTCGAATGAATTTGTTTGTGTCCACACACGTTTCCGAGTCATTAGTGCAACAGTTCAACAGGTGTCTGTGAAAATTCTAACTGAATGATGATATAATAGTATTCAGCCTATTACATCGTTTTTACTGGGTTAAAATGACTTTTTTGCGGCGAATGAATTTGTTTGTGTCCACACACGTTCCCGAGTCATGAGTACAGCAACAGTTCAACAGGTGTCTGTGAAAAATTCTAACTGAATGATGATATAATAGTATTCAGCCTATTACATCGTTGTTATTGGGTCACATTAATTGTTTGTGTTGACACACGTGGCTTTCCAGTCAGTCAGAAAGTTGTTAATGGTAGATAGAAATTATAATATGATTTTATTTTCAGCACGATGGATTTCCATCCTCAATTCCGCCACCTGGCTTTCTCGAAACAGCTGACTCTGGAGTCTTCCAAGGAAGCCAAGATAGCTGCTGAGCAATGACGTGGGCTACGCCTGCTCTATCCTGGCCTCTCACCAGAAGGAGCGGGACGGCGGAGACACGTCACAGTCGCCCCTGGCTCGGAACAAAGACGCCCTGGCATCCTACGCGAAGCTGTTCCCGGACATGTCCCTGGCCGTCCGCAACCGCATGATGCTCATGGGCGCGCCGATGGTCAAGGAGATGGATGACAAGCTGCTGGAGTTCGGGAAGTACCGCCATGAGACCTATCGCTTCCTGTACGACTACCCCGGCGAGGAGCATCGATCGTAAGTTGTCTTATTGCCTGTGAAAAATGTCATTAACCAAAATGAGGGAGGTTAGGTTAAATGAAATGATCCTATCCTAGATATGTGGCATGGATGAGGAAGACCAAGGTGTTCCAGGGCTCGCGGTTGCACTCCTTCCAACAGTACATCCTGGGCCGAGACAGACAGGCCAAGTACAACGCAGGTAAACGTGGTCATCATAGAGACCATCATCATTATTAAAAATGATTGTTGACACTTACAGGAGTTTCTTTACAGGAGAGGGTGAGCCGTCTGACCAGCAGCTAATGGAAGCCGCCGCAGAAGTCGAGTCTCAGCGTGAGTGAATTTAATGTCTCTACTGCGTAGTCTGAGTGAGAATGAAATTAGACTGACAGCGATGTCTCGACTCGACAGTGTCTGAGGAACCGTCAGCAGCCGCCTCAACCTCCGCCGCGTCCGCCTCTGGCGTAGATGCACTTGCCAGAGGGCAGACAGCTGACACAGAGTCGACCCCTGACACAAAGGTAGGCATTGCAACGCGGGCAGGCACACGGGTGCCTGTGTGGGCGCCCCGCACTTATTACCGAGCACGAATGGCTGGCCAAAGCGCTTTACGTCAGAGGCTCCCATGGGAAAATGGTCCTGACGTCGGAGCTCCAGCTATGGTGGGACCCCGTCAAAACGCCGCTTTATTACACCCAGCCCCACACCTCCTCCAAGGCCTTCTTCCACCACCGCTTCTTCCTCTGGGCGCCGTACATGACGTGGGGGTTGAAGCTGGCCTGCCCCCACTGCCTGCGCCGGCTGACCGGAGGCGGGCTGTACCGGACCGTGCGGCGGGTGCTGGACCTCCAAGATTGGTACTACATGGGCACAGAGTACCTGGAATGCAACGGCTGCCACCGGAAGTACTCGGCCTAGGAAGAAGCCATTATCCAGCAGATGAGCATGTACCAACAGCTGAAGTTCCCGGCCGTCCTCACGTACAAGTAAGAAAGGAACCGAGCGAGCGGTGGTCGTCGGTTAAGCCTCGCACATCGCCGCATCACTTTGCTTCCCGCTAGGTTGGCCTGCGACTTGAAGGTGGTGCACATGCTGAAGGACCGCTCGTTGGGCAACTCCGTTACCAGCCTGCGACGGAAAATCCAGGAGGGGCACACCTTGGAGTGGCTGAGGCACAGTTTGGAGTACCTCTCCGTGCTGGAGCAGCTGGGTGTTCCCACCGGCGTTCTAGGGTGCATGCGCCCTGTGCCCCGCAAAGTCTGGTTTCTGGCCGCCTTCGTGAGGGCGGTGATTCCACACCTTCCTGAGAACAAGGCCCGCATCACGTCGGTCGTCGGGAGCGTGCTGAAGATGGACTCCACCAAGAACGTACGTAGTCGTCAGAGGGTGCGCGTCGTTTCCATTGCGCAGGCCCCGCCTCAGCTTCTGTATGTGGACCGCGACTGCTGCTGCGCCACCGGGAAGGGCAAGGTAGGTGAAATTGATTCTTCGGCACGCAGGCTCTCTCGCATCCCACTCTAACGCTCTCTCTTTTCCCGCGTGCCTTAGGTCGCGGCCATGTTCGGCGACTGGAAGGATCTGATGGTGCAGCTGGACGTGTGGCACCTCATGCGGCGCTTCGCCAGGGGGGTTACCACAGACGCCCACATCCTCTACGGTCCCTTCATGGCCAGGCTGTCCCTGGCCATCTTCGAGTGGGACGCCGAGGACAGGAACCTGCTGAGACGGGCCGAGCAGGGCGCGGACGGCGGCCGACCGGTCACTCTTTCGGCCAGGGAGCTGGCCCGACACTGCCGTCGCCGCACCAGAGGGGCCAAGGAGACGGAGCGGCTCATCCAGGAGGTGCTGGACCACTTCTGGGAGGCCAAGGATACGATGGGCATGGCTCTCCTCGACCAGGCCAGGACTCAGCACATCTGGGACACGCAGCGCCAGCACATGGCCTGCATCCAGGACCCGCCTGGCCTACCCATATACACTAAGGTGGGGGAGGTGACGAGAGGTGGCATCAAGCTTCCGATATTCAAGTGTGTGTCAGGCTCCACTTCCCTGGAGTGCTTCCACCTCCACCAGTGCCGCTTCATTCCAGGTGAGGAGCGCGAGCTTTTTGTGGCGGGGGTCGTTGGCGGGCGGGCAAGCGTAACTCTCCTTCTGTACTCTTTGGCATGCACCGTGGCCAACGCCCTCCACTTCCAGGTCTACCTGCTGGAGGGCTTGACCCGGTGGAACGAGGACCGAGCCAGGGCAGTCGTGGTGGGGGGCCTCTTGACGACCTTGACACGCTGCTACAACTCCCGCCTGCTCAGCGCTTTCCAAAAGCTGATGCAGAAGCTGCAGAAACCCACGGTGGTGGAAAACTACACTACACCGGGGGAGTACACCGGTAAGTTGTAGGGGCGTGCCAGGCCAACCCCCTCCCTCTCTCTCCCACCGGCGTGACACGTTCTGACTTGAAATTGCTCGCGTTCAGGGGAGCTCATCGGCTTGGACTACCTGTACGCCTAGACCGGCGCCGTGCTCCATCTGGACCCCGGTCGTGACAAGAAGGGGGAGGAGGAGGACCCGACTGCTTGTATGGACAACGTGGCGGAGGAAGAGGAGGAGGACAACGGGGCGGTCGACGTGGAAGAGCCGGACGAAGGAGACCCGGAGTTCATGGCCTTGTCTGAGTCCATGATGGAGTGCCGGGAAAGGGACAGGATGGCTGCACCCCCACCACCTCCAGACGCCCACGTCAAGGATGTAGGCCTCTCCGTCCATTTGTCTTTTTTGAAGAAGTAGCCAGTTTGACCAAAAGCCGCCCGTTTGACACAGGACGTCCTCGAACCGGACGGACGCACAAGCTACCAGGACGTCTGCCGCCTGGCGTCGCCGCTGGTAGAGCTGCGTCTGTGTCCCTTTGTCACTCAGTCGCAGGCGGCCGACATCAGGGATCTGTGGCTGAAGCTGGACTCCAGGGACAAGGCCCCTTGCCCTTCCCACACAGCACAAGGACAGGTTGTCCAAGGGCCGCTTCAAGACCTCGGCCAGAAATCGGCACTCGGTATTTTATTGATTGATTGATTTATTTATCTATTTGTTCTTTTTAAAACGATGCCTTCTTGGATATGCCAAAGATTTTTAAAACGATGCCTTCTTGGATATGCCAAAGATTTTTAAAACGATTGCCAAAGATATATAGTGTTTCTTTATTTTCATTGATTGACTTATTTATTTATCTATTTGTTCTTTTTAAAACGATGCCTTCTTGGATTTGACACAGATTTTTAAAACGATTGCCAAAGATATATCGTGTTCCTTTATTTTTATTGATTGATTGATTTATTTATTTATCTATTTGTTCTTTTTAAAACGATGTCTTCTTGGATTTGACAAAGATTTTTAAAACAATTGCCAAAGATATATAGTGTTTCTTTATTTTTATTGATTGATTGATTTATTTATTTATCTATTTGTTCTTTTTAAAACGATGCCTTCTTGGATTTGACAAAGATTTTTAAAGCGATTGCCAAAGAAGAAGAATCTCTTTTATTGTCATGAACATGCATGCTCACGAAATTTGTTCTCTGGATTTAACCCATCACAGTGAACACATGTGGCACAAAAAGATATATAGTTTTCTTTATTTTTATTGATTGATTGACGACAACAATGACGACAGCGTGTTTTTTGCGCTTAAAAAAAAATTGTTGGCTGTGTGTTGCTTTTTCACAAATAAAAGTTGGGGTGTTTTACTATACTACTTTTGTGTCTTTCTCCAATATATATATATATCTCTCTCACATCTATTTTTTTTAAATTCATATAAAAAATTGTAATTGTAAGGAATTAATTGGATCTTATTTACACAGATTGGTTCGATTTTTTTATCTTATATCCTATAGTGATTCATTTTGATTCTCATTTATATATACATTATAGACTCATTTTGATCGATCGATCGATTGAGACACCATACCGGGGATGGGGACCGCATCTGCCGGCGGCGTCTGCGCGTGCCACGCGGCCTGCGGCGGACAGGCCGGTGGGCGGGGCGAGGCCATCCTTATGTAGGCGCGTTCAGGCGGCAGCGGTTTGGGGTCCGCTCTCCGGAGCCGCGCTCTCGGGAGATCGCCGCGCGCCCCCATCCCGCTCGGGGGCTGGGGGCTTGGGCACCTTCCTCCGTACCTTCCGTACCCCGCACAACTTGTCGCGCGCACTGCCCAGAGGACCAGTCAATGTGGGGGTTATGTAATTTCAACCATGGGTTCCCTAAAATAAGGTCATGATTCATGGCGTCAAAAACATGAAAATTAATGCGTTCCGAGTGAGAATCAGGAAATGTCAATGTGAGTGTTTGGGTGCGGTGAGTGATCTTGCCCATAAAACTGTCGTCTGCAGCATAGGTGTTGTGGTGGCGTTTTATTTGAAAGGTTCTAAGGTGCATCCGTCTAACGAGGAGGGAGTTGAGTAAGTTTATGTCAGAACCAGAGTCAATTAATACAAGTGCATGAATTTCATCAGGTGAGCATAATGTCACTTTAGGAAGAAACCGGGCAGGGTCTTACTTAATGAAATTCAGACTCACCTCTCCCGTGCCCTTGCCCGCACTAGAAGCACCGCCCTTCCCTCAGCCGGCGTTGACGTTCCTCAGGGGAGAGACGGAACCTGCACAGTTGGATGGGTTCATCCGTGGTGACGCTAGCCTGTGGATTGAGACCGGAAACAGGTGATCTGCCTTGGTTTGGCTGGTCACCGAGGCTCGTCCTCCAAGTGCGCGGTGATGCAGCCCTCCGCCCAACTCCGTCCAGCTCGCGATCCAAAAGCCTCTTCTCGATCTTTATGGCGAGAGCGATGGCAGGTCTAGCGGGACCAAATGATGCTTGACGGCGGGGGATAGTCCTTGAAAAAATGCATCAAGCAGTGCCCTATTATTCCACTGACTCTCAGCTGCTAGAATGCCTTGTTGTAAAGGGAGTGAGCTGCCTCATGATCTGGTGTGGAAAACTGAAAAATTTGCTCCATGGTCTTTACGAAAAAACCCCACGAATGACACGCGGTGGAATTGCGGCTCCATTCAGCAGTAGCCCACGCCTCTGCACGACCAGTCAGGTGGGAAATGACGAAAGCGGTTTTGCCCGCTCTGTGGGGAAGGCAGCTGCCTGCAGCGCTAAAGGGAGTTCGCACTGAGTGATGAACGGTTTAATAGTCCCAGAATCTCCAGAGAACCTCTCCGGTCGAGAGAGCTGTGGGCAGACAGCAGCGGAGGTGGCAGGTGGCTGCATGGTGACTGCTTCACCTGGAAACGGTGGTACAGTGGCGGCATCGGGTGCTGTGCCAGCTGGTTCCTTCTTCTGAACCATATTCATTAGCACTTCAAACTGTGAGGCCACCTGTCTCATCATATTGTCCAGATGCTCTGACAGTCCCTTTAGATGAAGGTGGAGGGCAGCAAGCTGCTCATCCTGCTTCGAGAGGCGTTGACCCTGCGCTTGAAGGAATTTGCGCACCAGTCCATGTTATGGCCAGTTCGTTCTGTCATGAACGGAACAGAGGATAGGACCCAAAAATGCACGACTTCAAAACAAATGGACAGTTTCAAAAAGAGAGGTTTAATATACAGGCAGAGCTCGGTACACAGGCAGGCAATACAAAAAAGGCAACAGTATCCTAAGCCTACAGTGAAAACAGTGAAAAAGTGGACCAATGAAGCAAAGACGGAACTTCAAAGCTGTTTAGACTGCACAGACTGGAGTGTCTTTGAAAATTCAGCTGGCAGCCTCGATGAATATACGGACACTGTCAAATCCTATATCAGTTTCTGTGAAGATGTGTGTGTACCAACAAAGTCATTTCGCACATTCAACAACAACAAGCTGTGGTTCACTGCCAAACTTAAGCAGCTTCTCCAAGCTAAGGAGGACGCATATCAAAGCGGAGACAGGGCCCTGTATAATCGAGCTAGAAACCAGCCGACTCAAGAAATTAACATTGCAAAGAGGAACTATGCAGCAAAGTTGGAAAAACAGTTTAGCGCTAACGACTCTAAATCAGTCTGGCATGCATTCCAATCGGTGACAAATTACAAGCGACGATCCCCCCAAGCTGAGAACAATAGCACACTTGCCAATGACTTGAATACCTTCTTGAACGCCTTTCCTCCCAGCTTCTCCAGCTCAGCGTCTCACCTGCCATCTGCCAGTGGATTTATAGCTTCCTGAGGGGCAGGACACAACAGGTGAGGCTGGGGGAGACCACCTCATCCACACGCAGCATCAGCTCTGGGGCGCCTCAAGGTTGTGTCCTCTCTCCGCTGCTCTTCTCTCTCTACACGAACGACTGCACCTCAATGCACCCGGCTGTCAGTCCTGAAGTTTGCAGATGACACCACAGTCATTGGCCTCATCAAGGACAGTGACGAGTCTGCATATCGACAGGAAGTGGAGTGGCTGGAGCTGTGGTGCGGCCGACACAACCTGGAGCTGAACACGCTCAAGACTGTAGAGATGATCGTGGATTTCAGGAGGCATCCTTCGCCACAGCTGGCTCTCACACTGTCCAGCTGCCTTGTGTCAACCGTCGAGACTTTCAAGTTCCTGGGAATTATAGTCTCTCAGGACCTGAAGTGGGTGATCAACATCAACTCCGTCCTCAAAAAGGCCCAGCAGAGGATGTACTTCCTACGGCTTCTGAGAAAGCACGGTCTGCCACAGGAGCTGCTGAGGCAGTTCTACACAGCGGTCATCGAATCAGTCCTGTGTTCTTCCATCACAGTCTGGTTTGGTTCTGCTACAAAAAAGGACAAACGCCGACTGCAACGGACAATCAAAACTGCTGAAAGGATTGTCGGTACCCCCTACCCACCCTTGAGGACTCGCACGCTGCCAGAACTAAGACAAGAGTGTGCAAAATCCTCTCGGACCCTCCGCATCCCGGTCACCAGCTCTTCCAGCTCCTTCCCTCAAGTAGGCGCTACCGATCAGAGATTCCAACAGCTTCTTCCCTCTTGCAATCAACTTCTTAAACACCTAATCTCCAATTCCATTGCAACATGCTAGCAATTTTCTGTCTTTTTGTCTTGAGTTTGTTGTCACATTTCTGTAAGGCCAATTATATATTACTCGTGCACTCACTGTCTCAACACGCTGCACTATTTGCATATCTGTTGTTGACCAATACTGGCCACTCATGCCAGAGTAGCATCTGCTCCATTTGCACACTGACTGAGGAGTATCTGCAACATTTGCACAATCAACATTGTCCCAGACTACTTGCTTGAAGTCTCGGCGCCCTTTGCACAATTGTCATTGCACCGGACTATTGCAATATTAGTCATTCAAACTGCTCTAAGTGGTAGAGGACTCTGCAACTTTTTGCACAATTGTCAAAAAAAATAAATGTACCGCCATTACCAGATAACTAGCAACCCTTTATTGCTCCGTGACTGTTTTTCTCAATATCTTTATGTCTCAAAAGTGTTCTGTTGTCGTACTAGAGCGGCTCCAATTACCGGAGAAAAATTCCTTGTGTGTTTTTTTTTACATACTTGGCAAATAAAGATGATTCTGATTCTGACTCTGATTCTGAATCTGATTCTGAAAAACGTGAGGCAAAAAGGCGAGGTCGATAATCGGAACAGGGTCTAGCCTTAATGTGAGTCTGTGACGTGGAAACAAGGAATGCTGGAACGCGACGACAAGTTACAACAAACTGGCGACTAGAAAGAATGAGACACGAGGTTAAATGCAAGGGGTAATTAGGGTGAATGAGGCACAGGTGGTGAAGAAGCTCTCAGGAGCAGGTGTGTATGAGACAGGGGGAAGACAACAACCGGAACACACACCCATGACACTTGGTGTCCCAACTCAAATGGAACAACTTAGAGTACGCTCGGGTGAAGCGCAGACTGGAAGCTGAACAGCATAAGCAAGTCCAGTTAACAGCACAACTGACAGAAACCATCCCACGTTTAAACTAGGCTGAAACCCGCCTCCTCGATGCTGAAATGCAACGTGATTATGCAGAGACTCGGATAGCCGACCTCACTCCTGCAGCTGAGGCTGCACAGTTGATGTCTAAAGACGGTGGGGAATTAAATTGTTACGCTGATAAATTAACCCTGGCCCCTATCGCTAGCGTACTAACTTCCGGAGTTCAACAAAAACAGCTACACGACGCTTATACCGAGACTTCTCACTTAAAAGCTAAATTGGTAGAATTAGCCGACCAACCGTCTAATGACCAAGAGCTTGAATTACGGGCCGAACATCAGCGAGCAACACTTCTGGTGCGTCAAGTGTCCGGCGACATCTAGTGGCTCATCGAACGCACCGAAACGCTCAAAGCAGAACGCTCCAAAGTGATGGAACAGTCGTACGAGCTCAAGACACAGATCGCAGTCCTCGAGACGGAGCTGACCCGCCTCCAGCATCAGCTCCGGGACCAAGAGGATGAGTTAGCCCATGTCAGACGTGAGCTACAATTAGCTCGAACGTAAACCGAAAGGGTCACACGACACAGCCGGGTACCTGAGAGACCTCAAATTTCACCTTCAACAGTTCCCTTCCGCTACCACTGACGACAGATTGTACCTTATCAAAGTTACGTCTCGCCGAGAAGTAGCTTAATTGAACAACAACCGGCTCATGTCCTTGCTCTCTGCCAAGCATTGTCTCAAGAACTTGATGACCCAGAGGCCGCAACCAGCTTATCTGTAGCCCTCACAGTTAAACAGGGAGACTTGAGAAATCCCAAGCTTATTACTGCCGGTTGCATAAAGTGTAATTCGGAAATTTAATGGAACCAAATCTGGAAGAGGACAAAAATTTCAAAACACTATTTGTCGAAAACCTACATCCAAACACCAGCTGGGCGTGGCAGCGTGCCCGTGCACACTGTCCAATGCCTAAATGCGAGAACTGGCAGCCAAAGGTTTCGCTACACCCTCCCTCTAAAGCACAAGACTCGGGCGTCTTCTTCACAAATGAACCACCGCAGATGGAATTAGAAGGCGCTACAGGCGACATGCGTGCGACTGACAACGTTCTGGCAATGTCAAATTCGACAATCAAAAGAAGTCGTTTAATCCAAACAACCAATCTTGGCCCGCGTACAACAATGGTCCTCGTAACCAACAACGCTAATCCAATGATCAATCAAAATAATGGAATAACCGCAACTCTAATTCGCGCCAAAACTACATGGCGAAAAACAGGGAACACGCTATGACCAGCCTAAAGCTGACTCGTGTAACCGAGACCCTAAAACGACTAGTGACAACGGGGAAAAGGGCTCCCGAACTTACAGATCCCAAAGGGAACTTAGTGCCGTGGCAGAAGAATTACTCTAGGTGCTCTGCAGCCTGTCCAAAGATAATAATCGGGACCCATCATTATCACTAGGCCTGACTAAGTCGAACAGAGCCACAGAGGACGCGATAGGTCAACCAGGTAAGCTCCATTGTTCCCCGAATGACCTGCCAAGTGCATCTGTGACCCCGGTCGACTCCACGACGACCTCACCTCTCCATAACCTTAGCTGACCACTTTGTGACGACCAATCCATAGACCCTTCTCATGCCGTCCTAATCGTCCGACGAGACCCTGGCAAGGCCCCTGACTCGCGTGACTTCACGCAACTGAATAACGTTATGCCATTCTGACAGCCTTTGGGTGAACTAACCGCTAAAGGTACTTCTCGGAAGTTCTATTTAACCATTATACTCAAGCCTGAACTTGTCCGCAAAGCTCTGATTGACCCCCGCGGCAGCATCACTGTTATGTCCCACGCTGTGTTCAATCAACTTCTGACATTGATAGAAGCCAGTAGCTGTGACCTCCAACTGCCGCGCACTAATTATTGGCGCATTTTCAGTGACTGACACCGAACTAAACACCTTAACTATGCTCCACTGGACAATTGGCAACATGACGCTAGTCCATCAGGTCTACGTGTCTCCAATTAAATCCGTCCCCCTGCTCAGCGACCAAGACCTGCTCTACCGTTTCGAGCCACTAATTGATTACAAAAATCTTCACCTGTGGGCGCAGGTGGAACAGGCGTTACCACCACCAACTCGGGAACTGTCCTCAGACCGTTGCCTGGTGTTGGACCACTCGGAGGACAGAGACCGCTCCTTCTCCTTCAACCCCATTGACGACACCAACGAGTCCCCTGTAGCCACCTCACCACAGGTGAACCGACTTAGAGAAGTCGACACGTTTCTCTGCCAACCACCGCACGAAGAGCACCACTGCCCCAATGTTGCTGGTGGGATTAATTTACATGACTGCCCGACAGACGACGGGACGGACCTTGTGGGCGGACAAATTGGCAATTTTTCAGGAACTGTTTGACACCCTATGACTTAAGCATCCTGACCTTAAATTAACGCTGAAAACGTTTCGCTTTCCCGTTAATACCGTGCCGCCGTCTGCCGTCACTGCATTGGGCGTGTGCGCCCTGAACCTGCAATGGAACCATCGCTTGTGAACTCACTGGTTCCTGGTAGTCCCCAATTTGTCGCATAAAACTTACTTAGGTGTGGCTGTACTTGTCCGACTGGCCATTCAAGTTGACACCATTATGTCAACCGAATATGCTTGTGTTTATCTCAAAACAAACACAGAAATTTTATACAAACAAACTGGAGCCCCCCTTTTGGCGCTGGCTCTCGCTCGCTCGACCACCTTGCCGAAGACTGGCTCAGCGAGGAGGCAAAACCTCTCACCACGAGGTGGCAAGGACACATCAGACCTTCCCCCGCCATAGGGCACCCTGCCAGTGCCCCGAGCTACCCGTGTGGGTGCTTGGGTAGCTCACGGACAAAGCTCCGTTGGGAAAGGAACGGGTGGCGCACTTCTCCTCTGCTTCGGCCGCCCTGCACTTGAAAATTGGCTCTGGACCGTTGTTTTTATTTTTTTTTCTTCCTCCTATTTCCGTCAAATACAATACGTTCCCTGTACGGACCGGACCGGCCAAACATTCGGGAGATCGACCAGCCTGCCTAAATCGTGTTCCACGCAATGTGTTTCACGCAATTGTGTTCCACGCAACTTGCGGTCTACTAAATTACAGATTGCTGCATATTTTCGTTTAAATTAACGGTAACAGTGCAGGTGATTTGGGATGGGCTACGCTAAATGGATTCATCTGATTTATGAAATTATGTTCTGGCTGTCAAAGGTTTAAAATTTGTAAAAATCAACATATTGTGTTGGTTAATCTAATGCATTCTCAACTTGTAAATCAGGACAAAGGACAATCGACTCTGACTGAATCTGCTGAGGTTGAGCTCCCAAAGACCACTGAGCAGCCTCCTCGGGGATCTACAGACTCAGAAATGTAGGTACATATGCCATGTGATGATCCTGTCTTGTCTTGAGGTGTTGAACTTCCAGTTTCACAGACCTGTGCTGCGCTGATTAGTCATGTCTTTAGAATGTACCTTATGTTGCAGGGTGATAGTTAAGAAAGATGTCTGTCTGCTTTAAAGCCCACTCTGGTTGTTCTGTTGTAGTTGGGGTCCAGTCAGGTCATTTTGGCCTTCTATCAGATACACTTGTCAGGTTTACAGTGTTTGTGGGGTCATTTACATTGTTGACATAAATGGGAGCTAATAATGTTTTCCCACATCATCATATGAAAATAGCACTGTAAATTGTATGTGTCCTTACTGTATGATGATCTAAGAATCTACCAGCCACTCGAGCTGTCTGACTGGGAGATTTTAGGCTGTGCCAGGCTGTCCTGTGCGCTATTGCCCATGTTGTGGCTTTCAATCGACACCACGTGACTGAAATAGCGGTCAGAACAGACCATATGTGTCCAGAGCAGGTGATTTGCCATAGGCTACACTAAGTGGATTCATCTGAGTTTTAAAATCGCTGTTATTGGTGGCAAAGGTTTAAAATTTGTAAAAATTAAATATTTATTGTATTGGTTAATCTAATAAATCCATTCTCAATTTGTATATCAGGACGGAGGGCCATTGACTGTGATTGAATCTTCTGAGGTTGAGATCTCCAGGACCACTGAGGAGCCTCCTCGGGGATCTACAGACTCAGATCTGGAGGTACGCATCCTGTCTGATTTTGAGGTGTTGAAGCGCAGTTTGATAGACCTGCGCTGATTAGACAGGTTGTATGATACTCAGTTAAGCTGTGTGTCTGCTTTAAGGCTCTGTCAGATTGTTCTGGTGTTGTGGGGTTCAGTATTTCACCATCGGACAAACACACTTGTCAGGTTTACAATGTTTGTGGGGTCCCCGTAAAGTCATTTACATTGTTGACCTAAATGGTAGCTAATAAAGTTTTCCCTCATCATCAGATGAAAATAGCACCATAAATTGTATGTGTCCTTACTATATGATGATCTAAGAATCTACCAGCCACTCTAGCTGTCTGACTGGGAGACTTTAGGCTGTGCCAGGCTGTCCTGTGCGCTATTGCCCATGTTGTGGCTTCCAATAGACACCACGTCACTGAAATAGCGGTCAGAACAGACCATATGTGTCCAGAGGAGGTGATTTGCCATGGGCTACTATAAGTGGATTCAACTGATTTTTAAAATTGCGATGTTATTGGTGCCAAAGGTTTAAATTTGTAAAAATCAAATACTTATTGTATTGGTTAATCTAATAAATCCATTCTCAATTTGTATATCAGGACGGAGGGCCATTGACTGTGATTGAATCTTCTGAGGTTGAGATCTCCAGGACCACTGAGGAGCCTCCTCGGGGATCTACAGACTCAGATCTGGAGGTACGCATCCTGTCTGATTTTGAGGTGTTGAAGCGCAGTTTGATAGACCTGTGCTGATTAGACAGGTTGTATGATACTCAGTTAAGCTGTGTGTCTGCTTTAAGGCTCTGTCAGATTGTTCTGGTGTTGTGGGGTTCAGTATTTCACCATCGGACAAACACACTTGTCAGGTTTACAATGTTTGTGGGGTCCCCGTAAAGTCATTTACATTGTTGACATTAATGGTAGCTAATAAAGTTTTCCCTCATTATCATATGAAAATAACATCATAAATTGTATTTGTCCTTACTGTATGATGATCTAAGAATCTAACAGCCACTCTAGCTGTCTAACTGGAGGACTTTAGGCTGTGCCAGGCTGTCCTGTGCGCTATTGCCCATGTTGTGGGTTTCAATAGACATCACGTGACTGAAATTGTGGTTAGAAAATAACAAATGTGTCCTAAGCAGGTGATTTGGGATGGGCTACACTCAGTGGATTCATCTGATTTATGAAATTATGTTTTGGCTGTCAAAGGTTTAACATTTGTAAAAATCAGATGCAAGTTGTCTTGTGTCCGAATATAATAAATCCATTCTCAACTTGTATACCAAGGCGGAGGACAATCAACTATGACTGAATCTTATGAGGTTCAGATCTCCAAGACCACTGAGCAGCCTCCTCGGGGATCTACAGACTCAGAGATGGAGGTATGCATCTTGTGTGATCATGCTGTCTGGTTTTGAGGTGTTGAAGATGCAGTTTCATAGACCTGTACTGATTAGTCAGGTTGTATGATAGCCAGTTAAGCTGTGTGTCTGCTTTAAGCCTCAGTCATGTTGTTCTGGTGTTGTGGGGGCCAGTTCAGTATTCCGCCATCTGACACCCACACTTGTCAGGTTTACAGTGTTTGTCGGGTCCCCGTAAAGTCATTTACATAGTTGACATAAAATGATATCTTATAAACTTTTTCATCTTTATCATGTGAATATAGCATCATAAGTTGTATGTGTCCTTACTGTGTAACGATATAAGAATCTAGCAACCACTCCAGCTGTCTGGCTGTGAGAATTAAGACTGTGCCAGTCTGTCCTGTGAGCTATTGCCCACGTTGTGGTTTTCAATAGACACCACGTGACTGAAATAACAGTCAGAACACAACAAATGTGTCAAGCGTTGGTGATTTGGCATGGGCCACACTAAGTGGATTCATCATCTTCTTTTCCTTTCGGCTTGTCCCTTTAGGGGTCGCTGCAGCGCGTCATCCTTTTCCATGTCAGCCTATCTCCTGCATCCTCCTCCTCGAACACCAACTGCCCTCATGTCTTCCCTCACGACATTCATCAACCTTCTCTTTGGTCTTCCTCTAGTTCTCTTGCCTGGCAGCTCCATCGTCATCATCCTTCTACCAATATACTCACTACTTCTCCTCTGGACGTGTCCAAACCATCAAATTCTGCTCTCTTTAACTTTGTCTCCAAAACATCGAACCTTGGCTGTCCCTCTGATGAGCTCATTTCTAATTTTATCCAACCTGGTTGCTCCGAGAGCGAACCTCAACATCTTCATTTCCGCCACCTCCAGCTCTGCTGCTTGTTGTCTCTTCAGTGCCACTGTCTCTCATCTGTACATCATGGCTGGCCTCACCACTGTTTTATAAACTTTGACTCTACTGTCACATAACACATCTGACACCTTCCTCCACCCGTTCCAACATGCTTGGACCTGTTTCTTCACTTCCTGACCACACTCACCATTGCTCTGGACGGATAACCCCAAGTATTTAAAGTCCTCCACCCTTGCTATCTCTTCTCCCTTTAGCCTCACTCTTCCCCCACCACCCCTCTCATTCATGCACATGTATTCTGTCTTACTTTGGCTAATCTTCATTCCTCTGCTTTCCAGTGCATGCCTCTATCTTTCTAACTGTTCCTCCACCTGCTCCCTGCTTTCACTGCAGATCACAATGTCATCTGCAAACATCATGGTCCAAAGGGATTCCAGTCTAACCTCATCCGTCAGCCTATCCATCACCACTGCAAACAGGAAGGGGCTCAGGGCTGATCCCTGATGCAGTCCCACCTCCACTTTAAATTCGTCTGTCACACCTACAGCACACCTCACCACTGTTCTGCTGCCCTCGTACATGTCCTGTACTATTCTAACATACTTCTCTGCCCCTCCAGACTTCTGCATGCAGTACCACAGTTCCTCTCTGGGTACTCTGTCATTTCTCTAGATCTACAAAGACACAATGTAGCTCCTTCTGACCTCTGTACTTTTCCATCAACATCCTCAAAGCAAATAAGGCATCTGTGGTACTCTTTCTAGGCATGAAACCATACTGTTGCTCGCAAATACTCACTTCTGTCCTGAGTCTAGCCTCCACTACTCTTTCCCATAACTTCATTGTGTGGCTCAACAACTTTATTCCTCTATAGTTCCCACAGCTCTGCACATCACCCTTGTTCTTAAAAATGGGCACCAGCACACTTTTCCTCCATTCTTCAGGCATCTTCTCACGCGCTAGAATTCTATTGAACAAGCTGGTCAAAAACTCCACAGCAACCTCTCCTAGATGCTTCCATACCTCCACAAGAATGTCATCAGGACCAACTGCCTTTCCATATTCAGCCTCTTTAATGCCTTTCAAACTTCCACCTTACTAATCATTACCACTTCCTGGTCCACCACACTTGCTTCTTCTACTCTCCCTTCTCTATCATTTTTCTCATTCATCAACTCCTCGAAATAGTCTTTCCATCTATCTAGCACACTACTGGCACCAGTCAACATATTTCCATCTCCATCCTTAATCACCCTAACCTGCTGCACATCCTTCCCATCTCTATCCTTCTGTCTGGCCAACCTGTATAGAACCTTTTCTCATTCTTTAGTGTCCAACCTGGCATACATGTCATCATATGCCTCTTGTTTGGCCTTTGCCACCTCTACCTTTGCCCTATGACGCATCTCAATGTATTCCTTTCGCCTCTCCTCGGTCCTCTGTGTCCCACTTCTTCTTAGCTAACCTTTTTCCTTGTATGATTTCCTGTACTATGAGTTTCCACCACCAAGTCCCCTTCTCTCCTTTCCTGCCAGAAGATACACCAAGTACTCTCCTGCCTGCCTCTCTGATCACCTGGGCTGCAGTGGTCCAGTCTTCTGGAAGCAGCCAATCGCACATATAAACAAACAACCATTCGCACTCACATTCACACCTACGGGTAATTTAGAGTCTTCAATTAACCTACCCTGCATGTTTTTGTGATGTGGGAGGAAACTGGAGGACCCGATGAAAACCCATGTGATAACACCCTGTGCCGCCCCTATATGACATGTTTCAGTAATTCATGTTTTTTTTTTTTTTTTTCCCCCAGGACTCTGCAAAAAATATGGGCTGAATCTGCCTTTGGTTAACTACACAGATTCTGATGAACCCCAGGATCCATTGTCAAATCCTGTCCCTGAACTTTGCCTTTCAGACCTAGACCACATTATTACCCCAAGGCTCAGGAGGACCAAAAGTATGCAGGTAAACGACACACACAGATATCAGGGAATGTTTCAAAAGTAATTTGCAGATATTTTATTGGTCTTCTGCCTGCTGTCCTTCATTTTTTTTTTTTTTTTTGAAGGAAAATCAGATTCACTTTGATACGGATAAGCGTTTTTACTCCACCTCAGATGACAGTGAAGATGAATACATTCCGGCAACAAGTGAGGACTCTGATGGTTCAGACAGAAGTGAAGATTTGGAAACTGATGACCCTCTCTAAGTTTAAGTACATCATAAGCGATTTTTCTTCCTTACCATATATATCAAAAGCCTCCTCAAAGCAAGTTGTTCATAGAGAGCGTTCACCTGTTAGGAGGAGTAGCTCTGATCCAATACGTAAAAGGCGACGTTTGACAAGTGTGCTTCCTCATTCAACGCCAGCCAGGGAAGCTGACTCATCTAACCAGACTGCGGTAGGATGCATTGCTTTCCCTTTCAAACCCTCAGTGGTGGATTTAGAACAGGACCAAAGTATTCCTGATAGTTCCTCTTCCCTTCTTACAAATGATAAAGATTCTGTTGATCGACTTTCCGTACCTGCTGTCACCAAAAAAAAGAATGGGTCAAGACTTTAAACAAGAAAGAGTACTGTTGGTTCTGCAAGTTGGGTGTTGTAAAAATTGCAAGACATTTAGAGCGAGCACATGCGGATGAGTCAGAGGTTGAACAGGCTTTTGCTTTCAACCAAGGCTCCAAAGAAAGGCGAATTCATCTGGAACATTTGAGAAACAGGGGTAACTTTGCACACAACCTTGAGGTACTAAATTCTGGGATTGGTAATGTTCCTCGCAAGCAGCCAAGACAGCATTCAAATGCAAAGGATTTCTTACATTGTGCATATTGTCAAGGATTTTTTGCCAAGAAGGCTCTTTGGAGGCACATGGCAATTTGCAAGTTGAGGCCTTCTGTACCACACAAACTAGGTAAAACCCGTGTCCAGGCCCTTTGTGCATTTACTACACCTTCCCCACGTGGTGTCAAACAGGACTTATGGAAACTATTAAACAACAGGATCCAAGATGAGGTTTCTTCAGCAGTTAAAGCTGACTTCTGTATCCTGGAGTATGGTGACCATCTGTACAACCGACTAGGATATGATCCTGGCAAACATGAATATATCCGGCAGAAATTAAGAGAGGTTGGAAGACTTCTGCTCTGCTCCAGGAAAACAACTTCAATGAAGGCAATTCAAGACCACATCAGACCCTCTAACTTCATGAAAGTTATTCAGGCAGTGAAAGAGGTGTCAGGCTATGATAGCGCAACCAATTCTAACAAGTGCCCAAGTCTTGCTCTCAAAATTTGACATAGTTTGACAAATATATCAATGCTTGTTGAAAGTTGTGCAAATGTACAAAAAGACTACAGTGCTGCCAAAGATGCTCGCACATTTCGCAGAGTGTATAAAACACGCTGGAATGAAATGATTTCAGCTGCATCGCTGAGGACACTGCAGGGATCCAGGTGGAACACCCCTCTGCTACTTCCTTTTACAAAAGATGCCCAAACTCTTCACACCTATTTGGATGCGAAACAGCAGTATTTCAGCTCAACACTATCCACTGAAACATCCCCTCAGTCATGGTCACAGCTGGCCAAGGTTACATTGACTCAAGTCATACTTTTTAACCGACGAAGAGCGGGGGAGGTGTCTAAGATGCCCATGACATCATATTTATCGAATAGTACAGCAGACCCTCAGGATGCTGTGTTTGAGGCCCTGCCATCTGTTGAGAAGAAACTCTGCCAACACTTCAGACGAATCGAGATCAGGGGAAAAAGAGGAAGAAAGGTTCCTGTGCTTCTGACCCCAGCAATGCAGCACGCATTAAATTTATTTACCAGCAAACAGCAAGAATGTGGTGTTCCTCAGGAGAATGGGTACCTGTTTGCAAGACCATTTGCTTTAACATGCTACCGAGGTTCTGACTGCCTTTGATATTTTGCCCAAATCTGTGGCGCAAAAAGTCCTGAAAGTCTCACCTCCACAAACAAACAGCAACTCTTTCACAAGTTCTTAACCTCAGGAACACAGAATTGGACCAGTTAGCTGATTTTCTCGGCCACGACATCAGGGTGCATCGACAGTTCTACAGACTTCCTGAGGGTACCCTGCAGCTTGCTAAAATAAGTAAAGTTCTTATGGCTTTTGAGAAAGGACATCTGTTAGAATTCAAGGGAAAGACCTTGGATAACATCAGCATTGACCCTGAGGGTACTATTTCTTCATCTGTCTAGTCTACTTATATAAAAAAAATATATAAAAATATCCGAATGCACTTTTTTATAATTATAATTTTGGGACATTTCTGCAACATGTCAAAATCAGATAATGTTTAATAAGTCATTCTCCATCATCCCCATACAGAGAATGTGCACCCTGACAGCGACCCTGACGAACTGTGCGAATCAGAGTCTGAATGTTAGAATTTAACTTAACATTTAAAATTTGACCACTCCTGCATATATGACGACCAGGGCAACCATTTACATTTAGCTAAAACTTAAATTCCCAACATAAAGGGGTTGAATAGCTGGTGTCACATGATACACAATCAGTAAGAACCACAACTGTGGCCACAATAGTAGACTGTTTTTTTTCCACACATCGTCAAGTGAGGGGGGTGTTTAGTGAGCTGTGGTAGAATTCTATGGTTTTACAGTATATATTATTTTGCTGTGTTATAGGGAGTAAAGTAACATCTAATCAGAGGGAAGAAGAGGATGCTTCGTCGGATGTGCACCTTGATGATGCACCACCACAGCAGAGCATCATCACACCTCAGCACACCAAACGTAAAAAAGATCACCCAAACAGGAAAGAGGCAAGTTTTCTGAGAGCGTTCTTAAATTAGATTTTTATATGGTTTGGTTATCAGTGTCTTTTCTTTGCATGTGCTGTAATTTGGATTGTGGACACACAAATTTGCGATTGATTCTGTTTTTTGGGGGGGTGGGGAACATTTTAGCGCGTTCATGCACTTTTGTTACTCAAATAGCTTTTTTAAATTACTTCTAAAGGCCTTTACACACTGCGCTTGGAATGTGCGGCGCACACCACAGGTTAGGACTCAAGACGGCGCAAGCTCGACTGCATATATGGTGCGAGTATGTCCATATATGATTGCTAACGATTACTAGGTGATTGAACAGGAAGTAGCCTGTTGCCTATTCGCGCTAGTTTGTGTGTCATTTGCGATCGCAGCTTGGCACTATGTATTTGTCCTTGTTGCAAAAGAAAGCCCTGGCTTTTGATTCTGATGAAAGAGGATATGACGTATAACAGCAAAAAAAATAAAATAATGGTTTTGGGGGTAGTTTTGGTTCTTCTGTGAGCTACAGCTCCACGAAGACCATTTTGAGGTGTATATTAGGCTGAGCAGGGAGCAGTTTGGTAGCCTGTTTTTGTACTATGCTATATCATATTTTAATCTAACATGTTTATTGTTAGAAATGCTAAAACCACATTTCTAACCACATTTAAACCATGTCACAGTATGGGATCTGTGTGTCACTCCACCGCAGTTTTCAGAGAGAAATACTCCATCACTAGCTCTCCAATTGGATGCAGCGAGATGATGTCACAGCGGTCTGCACCCAAAATGTTTCAATTCGGGCATGCCAAGCTGTGGGCGTAGCGCCCATCTTGTGCACCACTGACTGCGGTGACATGGCCCTGTATTGTCACGCTCCAGTAGCACATATACAATGAACGCGTTAGGTGACGACGCACTGCGCCAATCTCAGTGCAGTGTGAAAAGTCCTTGAATAAATTGTTGCGTTTGAAACAGAATTGATTTTGTGTTTGTTTGGTTTTTAAAGGTCGGCAGCCTGTTAAAAAGAGGCCTTGGGAGAAAGAGGAGATCCAGGCCGTTGAGAAACATATGATGTCCTTCATCACTACATGCTGTGTTCCACGGAAGAGCGAATGTGATGAGTGCCATGAACAGGAAAAAGTAGCACTCAAGAACAGGAGTTGGTCTGCTATTAAATTTTACATCAAAAACCGAATCACAGCTCTCAAGAGGAAAGTTTAGAAAGATCAGGTGTTGTCTGTTCACAGTTGGAGGAGCCTTACATCATGTTGGACATCTTTTACTGTCCCTTGTTTGGTTAATGTGGTGCAGTTGTTTCATCTGTTTATTTGACCAAGTTCAGGCCTTGGAATAGGCTGCAATATTCAGCCCTGATATATCCCCCTCTATTGTGTTTTCTTACTATAATGCATTCTTCTCATCTGGTCATCTAGTTTCAAGAAATTTTGATATATAGTAGTTTAGCCAGCATAAAGACTGTGACTAGTTTATGTTGTTGACATTTTGTAATACCAGTCTGTTGGATTTATCTTACCCAACATTATAAAAAATAGACACAAAAGGAATGAAGACGCTGGTTTCTTTTTCTCATGAGGAGGGCGTATGGGAGATTGTTCAGATTACAGACTCTCAATACGCTCTAAACAATCTCTCCCGTCGCTCCTGGATTTATTTGAAATAGGGAGGTTTCTAAGTTTACAAGACATAACGTACTAAGCTACAAGACACAACATACTAAGGGTAGGGTTTCAAGGTGAAAACATGGGACCAACACCTGCCACGTCCCGGCCACGTCCTTCTCTCTGATGATTCCTGCTGAGTCATCTTCTTGAAGGCGAGACATGTTCCTTTCTCAAAATGGTCCATAATACTAATGCAAGCTAAGCAAATAAATGATAACTTCTACAATATATTTAACATTTCCCTCCTGTTTATCATGTATTTGCACAAATTCTCATATCATTTTACAGTCACTTCATTTTGATTTTGTTTTAACTGTAGAATCATTTTTATGAAACAAATACATTTACACTCAGAGTAAACTTGTCATACATAAATGTTATAGTTTAAACATCGTAATCATCAGAAAACAGATCAGGTAAAACAACATCATCGTCATCATTATCAACCTCCAATAAAGGATAAATCTGCTCCATACGGTTCCATGTGGGGGTAATTGCTGTGGTAATTAATCTACTGATTAAAGCCCGAATGCATGGGGTACAATAACATCCACACAATGTCAGAATGGCTGCAAAAACAGCAATTGATATCAATATTGGTGAAATTAGGGTTTTGTATTTACCAAAAACATTCATCCAGCTGTCCCATAAGGAGTGTTGATTGAGGGTCCGTAGACCATCGGTGGCTCTGGTCAAGCTGCCATCTGAAGCAGTATTGTTTGTTCTCCAAACATACCGCAAACACCTCCCTCTCTTGCGAGGAGCATGTCGACAGCTATGCGGTTTTGGAACGTCCTTGAGCTGCTCGTGCACAGCTTCCAACCCACTCTGAGTCCAATTTCCTAATCTCTGTACATTGAAGTGGATATAGTTTATCCCATCAACATTTTTATTAATCGTACACCAACAGCATATGAAGTATTCAAATCCTCCTGCAACTTGGTCAGCTAATTTGTATTGATTAGGAACCCCACAAGGAACACCTATGGCGTCGATGTATGTTTTATGTTGGATAATTTTGCCTCTGCCAGGATAAATCTCTTTTTTGTCTATGTTCTAGATTGGACAAAAACATTGGTGCCCTTTCCATTAAATCTTGAACAGGCATAGGGTATACTGACACATGCAATATCAAAGTGATAATAGCGCACAATCCAGATATATCTTTAGGTAATCTATCAAACAGTCTATCATCTCCGCACCACCACCAGATGTCGCTCCGTGATACTGGCACAAAATTTGGTCCGACCTTTAAGGTTACTTTACACTGTGTGTCCTTCAGTGGTCCTAATTTTTTTCCTTTACTAATCATGTTTATACAAGTGGTGCTACTAAAGTAGAAAACATTGGTTTGTGTTTATCTGCTTTTGTTACGGGATATATAGGATCCCATGATTTACACCTCTCAGTTGGTACAGTAGCGTTCATTAATGGAATAATACAATCTTGTGATAATTGTGCCGGAACTATGCGCAACAAAGGCCTGGGACCCATGCAAACAACACAATCTTTTTTTGCTACACTTGCTGCTTGTTCCATCAATAGTAACCAATTGTTATTTTGTCCTGAAACTCCTGTGACAACAAGGAACCAATCATCAGTAGTTATGTTGTTTACCATTAAAATTTGTCCACCTTTCTTTGAAGTTTTCAATGGCATTTCTGGTTTAACACGGTTCCTATAACACAATGCTACTTGGAAGTGGGGATCTTTTCCGCCAGAATAGGCCCACAAGCTCACCATCAAACACACTGGGTGACTTGATTTGTATTTCAATATTAAACTATGGGCCGTTTTGCTTATGTTAAACTTCTATGTTCTTTTGCTATTTTTTGTGACCAACTGGACCAATCATAACTTGTTTCACCAATGAGGTGTTCCCATCCAAAGCCTATAGTTGCATACCAGTCATATCCAAATCCCCAATTCTGCCCATTCTCTTGAGCATCATTGGTGAGAGCCGCATATGGAATTATGATTAAAGCAGTTTGATTTTGGGGGCACAAAATATTAAACCGTTTTGCCGCCTTTGGAGGCCATGCCCACAGTTCTGGTCATCAGCTGTACTCCTTTTGATACGAGTTAATGATTCAAATTTTTTTTATTATTGGGTTCGTCATATTGGTCCAGTTGGTAGGTGATTTTCTATCTAAAAAATGGGTTTTATCATTGAGGGTGGGACGTCCCATGTACCACAAAAACAAAACCAACACCATAGTAGCCAAAGTTGCTACGTAACAACTTATCGAATCTCATAACCAACATGGGTGTGCCTTTCTGCTGAGTTCTCACTAAAAGGGTTGGTGTCTTTTTTCTTCACTGACCAGCAAGCGTTTTCAGAATCTACACATCTGCTCCCGCTCCGTTATCAGACTTTTGCTCACCTTCCCTATTTGAGTACTCAGCTGAAATGACTCTTTTACAGTGTGTTAAATGAACCCACGTGTTTCTTTCTGCTATTTTTTAGGGCTGTAAAGTGTCAATCTATCTGTGCCACCATCCCTCCGGTTGAGACATGTGACACAGCATGGCTCAATATAGCAGCCCATTTGAATAGGTTTTTTGGAAGTGTTTGTTTCCCTTCTGTGCTAATGTCAATTTCATTTTGTAGTTTTGCACTTTGTTTTTCCCAATAATTGCGTTCTTGTTGTGGAATACTCATATTGGCTATCAGTATAGATTGTACCATCGTTATTTATCATTCAGCAGCTTGTTCAGCCAATTCCTGACAATCATGCTGCGTGCCTTCATCAAGTAAGGGTATTAGTGTGGCTGGATTTAAGGTTGTGCATCGCTCAACAGTCAAATGTGGTTGTGACAGCAAGATGGCCATGCAAGATAAATGTCTTGCAGGTGATAAAAACACCATATTCGTTTGCAATAGGAGAGCAGACACTGTATGTGGTTTTTAAGAAATAACACAATTGTGGAATTGCTCTCTACTGCCACAACTGCTTTGACACAATGTGGTAATGCACACGTTACGCTGTCCAATTTAGTTGAAAAATAAGCCCTTGGTCTTATCTTATCACCGTATTGTTGTGTAAGTACCGAGGTCATGCAATAGCTTTTACAATCTACCAATTTAAATTTGGAAGGCCTAGCGCAGCACTGGACACCAAATGTTGTTTAATGTCACAGAAGGCCTTTTCTGCCTCTGTATTCCATTAAACAGGTGATGTCATTTTAAGGTTGTCTTCATACATTAATTTTGACAATGGTGCAACAATTTCTGCATAGTTTGGAATCCATGCTCTACAATATCATATAATAAAAATTATTATTATATGTTTCTTCGTCTGTGGTTTAGGATTTTTTAAGACTATAGCTTTCCTGTCTTCTAATATAGTCCTTCCTCCTACACTTAAATTATGGCCTAGATATTTGACTTGCCTTTTACACCATTGCAATTTATTTTTAACTTTATGTCCCTCTTCTGCTAGATGATGCAGTAAGGCCAATGAATCTTTGCATGTCTCTCCATCTGGAGATGCCAGAAGACATGCGTGTTGTCATAACTTGTGAATAAATGGTTGGACTTTCACAGTAACCTTGCGGTAATTTAGTAAATATATATATATATATTTATTTATTTTTCCTCAAATGTGAATGCAAACCAAAATTGACCGTTATTTTCTATTGGTACAGAAAAGAATGCATAACTTATGTCCACTACTGTAAACACAGTAGCGTCTGGTCTTAATGAATTTAACAATGTGTGTGGATCTGGTACACATGGTGCTCTCTGTATTACTGCAGTATTTACTGCCTGTAAGTCTCCAACCCACTGAAGGTGGGGCCTTTTTTACAGGGAAAAATGGGTGTGTTACATGGTGATTCTGGTCACTCCACTATAACTCCTGCCTTAATTAGTGCTTCAATTACCGGTTTGATTCCTTCATGTGCATCTGGTTTTAATGGATATTGACGAATCCCTGGTCTATATTCTGTTTTGGGTCTAATTTGTACTGCTAAAGCCCCTTTAATAAGGCCTACATCAAATGGTCCCGTGGACCATAATTTTTTTTGAAACTTTTTTTTCAATATTTCTTCATCAATTTCAGAGAGAATCATTTGGTCTAATCAAACAGGTTGGATGTGTTTCCCTTCATCACCCTGTATTGTCCAAAACATCGCCTTTCTAATTAGACCAGTTGATGCACTGTATTCCAGTTTGTTTTCTATTTGCTACCAATTATCTGTCTCTTGTCCTTGTTTTACTAATGTTCCCATATGTTTCCACTGTGACTCATAATCTTTGCACAATGAAATATGTGGGACACTTGTATTTTTATACAGTTCCTTTAATTTGTCTGGTAAAATAATTCCTGCCGCGACTTTTGCTTCATTGTCTGAGTACAGATAATCTACAGTAATTTTATCAGGTGTCGCATGTCGTAACTTTTTTTCATATCCTGGTTACACAAGAGGATTTGTTTAGTTGGGAAGCAGGCTGGTTTAGTCATGCGGTAGTTTGTCCGTATTCTCTTTTATTTTATATAATTTGATTCCTGCAACGCGGCTATTTTTTGTGTATTTAACCAACCATTAAAGCCGTGTTCAGTTATCCCTGTCTTTAAATATTAGATTTTATCAGGATCCTGTTTTTTTTTTTTTTTAATTTACTTTAATGAACTTCCAACCTATCCCTGTTTTTTATTTTACTACTTCCTTTCCCCATTTGAAAGAATTTGGTTCAGTGTAATACTACCTAAGGTAGTCTAGAACACTGTTTCTTTTCAGTAGGATGATGATTCAAATCTACTTTCTGTGGTAATTCTCACTTCAACTCTTTCGAGTGGAGAATTCTTGGCTTTGCATCCACAAAGGTCCACCGTTTACTTTCCCACTGTTTTGGTATGGAATGAAAAACCTAGTGGTTTCCCATTTACACGCTCATTCAAACAGTTTTCATTCACAATGGCTTGTGAGACGACTCCGCCGTCCTATACGGAATTTAACTACGTCTGTCAACAGCTCGTTAGAGGACTCCGCCGTCCTATACGGAATTTAACTACGACGCCACGAAACTTTCCTAGTTTCTTTATTTTACCCGCCATTGACTAGTATTAACAGGGTTTATTAAACACGGAATTTAAGTACGTACAGGACTCCGCCGTCCTCGCGGAATTTGTCGGACTCCGCCGTCCTTTTTCCTAAAATTTTTTTTAAAATTTAACTCACCAGTCATCTTCAATCCTGTGGATTGTCGTCAACCTTCAGATCCCAGTTGAGGAGAACGAAGACCAGTCCCGTAAAGGGTCTTACTTGCCGTGGCCACGGTCTCTTAACTGGAAGTCGGCTCCACAACTGGAATCCTCGGGTGTGTTGACATCCGGCTCGAAGGACCAATTTAATGTTGGATTTATCTTACCCAACATTATAAAAAATAGACACAAAAGGAATGAAGACGCTGGTTTCTTTTTCTCATGAGGAGGGCGTATGGGAGATTGTTCAGATTACAGCCTCTCAATACGCTCTAAACAATCTCTCCCGTCGCTCAATTCTACTGACACACCTTACCATGAGGAAGCAGAGTCTGGGATCTCTGAGCCAGGGTCTCCTATCTCTGGAGTTGAGGTCACCGAAGTGGTTAAAAAGCTCCTCGGTGGCAACGCCCCGGGGGTGGATGAGATCCGCCCGGAGTTCCTAAAGGCTCTGGATGTTCGGGGATGACTTGGTTGACACACCTCTGCAACATCGTGTTGACAGTGCCTCTGGATTGGCAGACTGGAGTGGTGGCGGAGGGTGTGTTCCAACTTCAGGGGGAATCACACTCCTCAGCCTTCCTGATAAGGTCTATCCAGGGGTGTTGGAGAGGAGGGTCTGTCGGGAAGTTGAATCTTGGATTCAGGAGGAGCAGTGTGGTTTTCATCTTGGCCGTAGAAGAGTGGACCAGCTCTACACCCTCAGTAGGGTCCTCAAGGGTGCATGGGAGTTTGCCCAATCAGTCTACATGTGTTTTGTGGACTTGGAGAAGGCGTTCGACCGTGTCGCTTGGGGATTCGTTTCCTGTGAGGGTTGGACTCTGCCAAGGCTGCCCTTTGTCACGGATTCTGTTCATAACTTTTATGGACAGAAACTCTTGCCGCAGAGGCGGTCCGGTTTGGTGGCCTCAGTATTGCATCTCTACTTTTTGTAGACGATGTGGTTCTGTTAGCTTCACCAAGGAGTGATCTCCAACTCACACTGGAGCAGTTCACAGCCGAGTGTGAAGCGGTTGGGATGAAAATCAGCACATCTAAATCTGACACCATGGTCCTCAGTCGGAAAAGGGTGGAGTGCCCTCTCTGGGTCGGGGATGAGATCCTGCCCCAAGTGTAGGAGTTCAAGTATCTTGGAGTCTTGTTCACGAGTGAGGGAAGAATGGAACGGGAGATCAACAGGCGGATCGGTGCAGCGTCTGCAGTAATGCAGACTTTGTATCGGTTTTGTTGTGGTAAAGAAGGAGCTAAACCGAAAGGCGAAGCTCTCGATTTACCGGTCGATCTACGTTCCTACCTTCACATATGGTCACGAGCTGTGGGTCGTGACCGAAAGAATGAAATCCCGGATACGAGCGGCCGAAATGAGTTTCCTCCGCAGGGTGTCCGGGCTCTCCCTTAGAGATATAGTGAGAAGCTCTGTTATCCGGGAGGATCTCAGAGTAGAGCCGTTGCTCCTTCACATCGAGAGGAGCCAGATGAGGTGGCTGGGGCATCTGATTCGGATGCCTCCCGGACGCCTCCCCAGTAAGGTGTTCCGGGTACGTCCCACCGGGAGGAGACCCCGGGGACGACCCAGGACACGCTGGAGAGACTACGTCTCTCGGCTGGCCTGGGAACGCCTCGGGATCCCCCCAGAAGAGATGGATGAAGTGGCTGGGGAAAGGGAAGTCTGGGCGTCCCTGCTAAAGCTACTGCCCCCGTGACCCGACCTCGGATAAGCGGTAGAAGATCGATGGATGGATGCTTAAGTGTGCTAATTTGGAAAATAACTTAGTCTCGCCGCCTTGTGGTCGGACCCGGTATTCCAGGAGCACACACTTTCACACACTTGGTCCCCAGATGTGTGTGTAGTTCAGATGGGGCTAACCAGGTCCCCACCAAGTACCAAAGACACAGACACAAATACGTGCAGGCAATTTCATTTGAAGTTATGCAGCGCCTCCTCTCCCTACACTCACTGTTTAATCTGATAAATTGATAGGAATGCTTATGACGTTATGTAAAGTGTTTTTGTGTTTATATGTTTGGTTGTTTTTTTAGTGTTTTACCATCGATGATTGCATATTTTTCCATGGCACACCTGCCAATCTCTTGCAGCACAGTGGTTGAATAAAAAAACCTTTAGAGTCTTAGAAATAAAGTTGTTTGATAATGTTAGTACTATAAAGTCATTTTACTGTATGCAATTGCTAGTACAACTGAATACAATTTGAGCTTTTAGCTGAAAGCTCAGTCTTAAGGGCAGGGGGCATATGAGATGCATGCGGGGCAATGATTATTAGTCTACAGTACATATTTCTGATTATCCTATACTCTATTTGCACAGCACTGATGCACATAATCTTAAACGTAACCAACAGTAAATATGACTAGCTGTAGCCTACAATACCAGTTCTCATCTAAAGCAATACATTATAGAAGCTACCTGTATGTCACCGAAATCCACAAAACACTTGTGTGAAAAAATATCAGATGTAACACCAGAAGATGATAACTCATCTATAAATTAAAAAACAATGCATATTGAAGAATGTTATAAACTAGCATTAGGCTAGTTACCCTTGTATGCCAAGTGCTAATGCTATAACACTTACTGTCAGACTTTTCTACACTAGCAAACATCTCCAAACATTTGTTTGCAAACATCACCAAACTGAATTTCCTTCTGTGTGGATTGGATGTCCACATTATCAAACAACTTTAAACATTGTCAAACAAATGTTCATGTTTTTTACCCTAAGGTTTTGGTAAATTGCAATGAATATCGTTGCTTTTCCATCCAAATTCACAGAAACAGTGAAAATTCAGGAACGACATCATCAGACCCAGAATTTTGACTATAATTTTCGTCCTAAAATACATCCCCTTTCCCTTAAAATAGAACACGCACGAGACCCATGTCCATCCTGAGAGGGAGAGAGCCGGGGGAGCAAAACCCCTTCACCATGTGTAAGGGCCTGCATTTCAATGATGAACATATACATTTAACATTGTGCCTTTCAGTATACAGTCATTGGCTTTGCTGCCCACTCACCTACAGGCTCTACTATCACAGGCTTAGTGTTAGGCCCCAGTGCATGCAGTACATTTGACCATGTGTATTGCACGTTTGTAATGTGGCTATTTGTACCGACCTGGTCCAAGCTGTTGCTATTTGGAGCAATGCTGCTACCTTCTTGTCTCTGTCCTTGTTATCTTTCATTGTTATGTTGTGAAGACAAAGTTGGCAAGGATTCTCATATTCTTCATCTAAAGTTTGTATCTTCAAATCCCCAACTTCTTTCCTTGCTTTTGGAGGCTGGGATTTTGTCCAGCTAGTGAATCACTTGATCGCCACCTCTCCACTAATTGGTTGGGGTTTCCCAAACTCCAGCAAACATGTTTTGAAGAATGGACATGTCCAAACAATTAAATAACAAGCTTGCTGTTGTTTTCTGGTGTTTGGCAACGCGTCCACATAACCAAACCTGTGCGAACTTTTTGCAAACAAATGTTTGCTCATGTAGACAAGGCTTTACCCAGCCAAATGTAGCATCCATCCATTTTCTGAGGCGCTTCTACTCACTAGGGTCGCGGGCGTGCTGGAGCCTATCCCAGCTATCATCGGGCAGGAGGCGGGGTACACCCTGAACTGGTTGGCAGCCAATCGCAGGGCAGATACAAACAAACAACCATTCGCACTCACATTCACACCTATGGGCAATTTAGAGTTGTCAATTAACCTACCATGCATGTTTTTGGGAGGTGGGAGGAAACCGGAGCCACTTTCCTGATTGCTGCTGATGGTGTCCTGAAAACAGTATTTGAATGTTTACATATTATTTTAATATGTTCACTATCTGAGACGGCCCAGTCAGGATGGGACAAACATGACTGAAAATGAGGGCTATGAATGCTTCTCTATAAATAGCACTTAGTCCAAAGTGGTCGAACAGTAGCCATGTGCATAGACAATCATGGGGGGAGGTACACTTTGACTAATATGCGACGTCCTACGTTTAAAACGAATGAATGAAAGAGGATGGAAGGAAAAATGAATATGGGAATAATTTGTTTGTACAAATACGAGCAATAAAGTACTGCATTACTAAATTCAAATTGTGGTGCAAACTTTCTTGCAATGAACGCATTGCTGTGTGGTCTCTGTTCAAACTTTTGAATCAGACTTGAGTTTCCTCTGACTGTCTGAAGTAACCTGAACGTTGCCCAGCTGCTCCGTTTCTAAATGTAATGAGGATTTATGTGGGTACTTTGTCATATTAATTTCGTTTTGTATTTTCTTATAGGACTGGTATTATGGCGTCAAGGAGGAGTGGTAGAAAACCACCGTTGCAGGATGCGATTGAGCATGCAGTGAAGGTACTGGACAAAGCACAATTGGAAGTGCAATTCATTAACGCCTTTAAAGGTACTGTGTTTATTTTAAACATTTAGGGTTTAAAAACCAGTAGGTACAGTGTCTTGAAAAAAAGTATTCCCGCCCCCTTCTCAATTATTTATTTATTTTAATCAATCTCAATAATTTTCGATTTTTGCTTTCTGCCGGTCAGGTTTTAGGTATTGTTTCCATCCAATTTTATATTTTACAGTCAGGAAAAAAATTACACAAAATCATATTTAGCATGATAACTACGCACATATAGAAACCATTTGGTCACTTTAAGCCATCATTTATTCATCTAAATTGTAGGCTTTACAAGATCAGAATTTTTGGGGCCGATCAGCGATCAGTTTAAAAAAACGATAACCGATCACTGATCCCATCACATGATGGAGGAATGTCTATTTAAATGACCTGTTCATTTACTGGATATACTTGTGTCCTTAATTGCTAATTATTTACAATAAATAATGTATCTTTGTTCCTCTATTTATGCCAGTGAGGCATAGTGACAGACAGAACAAATGAATGGTCTTCTATTAGATGGCACGAAGTAAATACAATAATTAATGTATCCACTTTTGGGACATTTTTGTTTGGGGGTGTGCCGTGAGATTTTTCAATTGTAAAATATGTTCCTTGGCTCCATAAAGTTTGGAAATAACTGCTCTAGGCAGATTGTGTATTCTTATCAGTCTGGTTAAACCAACATTACAACATGACAGAAATGATGGGTGCTAACTTCCAACCATCCATACATTTTCTGAGCCACTTCTCCTCACTAGGGTCGTGGGCGTGCTTGCACCCTAACCCAGCTATCATCGGCCAGGAGGCGGGGTACACCCTGAACTGGTTGCCAGCCAATCGCAGGGTACATATAAACAAACAACCATTTGCACTCACATTCACACCTACGGGCAATTTAGAGTTGACAATTAACCTAGCATGCATGTTTTTGGGAGGTGGGAGGAAACCGGAGTGCCCGGAGAAAACCCACGCAGGCACGGGGAGAACATGCAAACTCCACACAGGCGGGGCCAGGGATTGAACCCCGGTCCTCAGAACTGTGAGGCAGACTCTCTAACCAGTCGCCCAGCGTGACGGGCATGATTCGACAGAACGGCGGCATGTTTACTTCCAACCGAACGTGGTATCACTAGCTTGCTAGGCTACATAACGTTTCTGTTGCCTGCTTGCGAGCCGTATCGTATTAAAAGTGTGTGAACATAGCTGAAGCAAGCCTTAAACGAACGTCCTCTCCTGAGCACCGGTGACCACCAACACACATTTGTCCCCATTTTGTTCTTACAAACACATGGCCGATCCATTATTGTTGTTGTCGCCATGTTAACGTGTATCCATTTTCCGTAATGCTCATCCTCACTAGGGTCGCGGCCGCGCTGGCGCCTATGCCACCTGACTCTGGGGGAGGTGGCGGGGTACACTCTGAACTGGGCGCCAACCAATTGCAGGACATGCATCAACAAATTATCATGTAAAATTATTTAAAATGTGAATCTTTAAATTAGTAGATATTTTAAGTTTCATGGATAATCTTAGAGATTCTCGCAGTATAGTGGCATTCCTTGCAGTTGTGCCACCTGACTACTGCAACTATCCATCCATCCATTTTCTACCGCTTATCCGAGGTCGTTTCACGGGGGCAGTAGCTTTAGCAGGGACGCCTAGACTTCCCTCTCCCCAGCCACTTCATCCAGCTCTTCCGGGGGATCCCGAGGCCTTCCCAGGCCAGCTGAAAGACGTAGTCTCTTCAGCGTGTCCTGGGTCGTCCTCGGGGTCTCCTCCCGGTGGGACGTGCCCGGAACACCTCATTGGGGAGGTGTCCGGGAAGCATCCGAATCAGATGCCACAGCCACCTCATCTGGCTCCTCTCGATGTGGATGTTACTGCAACTAATCTCAAATTAAACGGGCTTCCTTTTGGATGCAAGCATTATATTCTACCCTTGTCATGAAGTTCAAACAGGACTACTTTTTAAAAGTATAAAGAGCATTTTTCTAGTTTTACATTGGTTGTACTATCTGACATGGAAAGTCTACCAGCTTACAAATTAGTTGAAAGTAGTTATATAAAATACATAAAACGTTTTAAAGTGTGTAAGTGTCTTTAAATTGTAAATTAGTCAAACCCTTTAGAAGTTTCATGGATAACCTTAGTGCTTTGAATAGCATTATATAGTGACTATAGTAACCTCAAATTAAATAAACTTCTGTTTGGAAGATAGCATTAGCTTTTACCCTGATGAAATTCAAGCAGACCACTGTAAAGAAAAAAATAGTTTTATGACAAAACAATTTTTTCACCTGGCATTAAAAGTGGACCAGCCTACGTATGAGTTGAAAGTAGTTATTTTATCAGTATTTGACAGAGATCTACGAATATTTTAGTTTAGTCCCAAGGGTCCCCTTGCGGTCGTCTCTCTGGGGGGGGGGGAAAAAAAAAAAGTATTTACACAGCTATTCTCTCTTCAAAATAGAAGTCCAATGTTTATGTTGACATTCTAACCCTTTTGCAGTTCTTTCAGCAGCTTTTAAACTATTGAAATTAGGAAAAACTATTATACATAAGACTTAACACAAAAAATATAAAAAAGGTAGTTGTTTAAAGTTTTAGGTCATTAATAAATTGTTTGTGACGCAATCAACTAGGTTGTGAAATATTTGCCAAAGCCCCTTTTGAAAAAGGACATTTTGTGGTGGAGTACAGAGGCGAGTTGATTAATATTGAAGAATCCAAAAGGAGGAGGAGGATCTATCACAAAGGATGTGCTGTCTTCATGTTTGACTTCTTATGGAAAGAAAAGATATGGTGGTAAGGTTTTGATTGAAAGTTGCATTTTTGCCCATTTTCTTCTTCAGAGCATTGACACAGCTTAGTAATTAATTTGTCTTGGTTTACAAGTATTGATGCAGCCTTAGAGGACGGCAGCTTTGGACGACTCCTCAATGATGACCACATGAAGCCAAATTGCAAAATGAAGAGGGTCATCACAGAGGGAAAGCCGCACCTTTGTTTATTTGCGTTGAGGGATATTCATCCAGGAGAAGAACTGATTTATCACTATGGGGGAAATGATTGGCCATGGAGGAAACAGGTTTGTGATATACAGTATAATGATCCACGACAGATGAACTGACAGAGATAATAATGTGCATCTCAAAACAGTGTTTTTTTCCCCTAACTCTGATCAGCTTTAGTAAGTGAGAGAATTGTGGCGCAAATCATGCGGTCTTGTATAACATACTAACTAGGGGTGTGCTTCTCTCCAATTAAAGATGATTCGATATGCATCTCGATACATGGAATGCGATGCGATTCAAGGATGGTATATTTTAAAGGTTATAGGTTTGATTCAGTGGGCTTTGGATTCAATTCGATACAGGTCTATTTGATCAAATTTTTCATACAAAATCCAAATTGCTTAAACCCTTTGGACTTTAATGTTGCCGAGGCGTTGTGAATCCTGTCTGAGTCTGCCATTTAGCTTTGCATTTTCCCTCACAAACTCACAGCCGTATTTGACGTTTAAAGTTTCGTGAGAGTGATAGACGGTCAAAGAAGGAGATCCAGCTGCGTTAGCAACATCTAACCAATTTTTAACTGTTTGACCGGATGATCTGCCGGTTCAAGCTGGATGCGAAAAGATTTATTCGTCCGTGCACCGATGAACTCTTTTAAAACAAAGACTTTTTGTTTTTTGTTACAGCCCTAATACTAACTTAATGTTTCTTTTCAGTCGAGCAAAATGTTCTCTTCTTCACACTTTTTATTTAGGTTAAATCAGTCAAAGGATTGTCTCAGACATTGTGCCAAGCACAGTCTGGTTTTACTGGTCTAGTAGCCAGGCATTTACTGAAGCTGGTATCTTGCACGTTGGAAGACCCCTTTATTGGGACCATGTTAGCCAACTAATAAGCTTCTCTGACTTTCATTCATATAGTAAAAAATAAAACAAAAACGTGCGTATAAAACAGTCTGTAACAGAGAAGGTTTGCTTTCTACAGCTCAAATCAGTTCTTCTATCACAGGTCAAAACAACAGTGTGACACTTAACTTTTTAGCGATAACAATCTCTCCAGTGCTATAACAGGCCACCCACGGCCAATCACCCAGAACAAGGTTAAACCTTGAGAGAAAATTTGATTTGGAGGCAGATGCATAGCGATATTACGAGCTGTGCATATTTCTGCTGTTCACCTTTCGAATGTTGCTTATTATTTAGTTAAAAAAAAAAAAAAACTGTTGGATGACTTGCTTATGAACAACGAATCATAATTTCAGGGAGAACTGTCATGTGCTGAGTCCACCGAAACCACTGCGTTACCATCACCCGCCGACACGACTGTGTTACCTTCCTCCGCCATCATGCAGGTATGGACTCGCTTTTTCTCATTTTCATATTGTTGGTTTTTCTCGTCAAGAAGATTTTGCTGCTGTGCAGTCTGTTAAAATGAGATTAGATCAGTGCAGCACTCGTGTCCAGCATTTTCCTAAGCAGTCTGGTTTTACTGATTTTGTGGGAACCAACCAGTCGTTTACTGGATCTGGTATCTTACACACACACTTGTCTGATGTCCGTACTTGAGGGTTCCACGGTTGCCAACCAGTATACTCCATTTACTGTCAGTAGTGTGGCACATTTATTCATGAAGTCAACAAAACCCAATTCATTACACACAGTCTGCAACGTTGAACATATTTGCACTGTACAGTGCCCATCAGTTCTTCTACTACAGTTCAGAAAAACCTTGTGACACTTGGATAATCATTTGTTTGCAGCTGTAACAATCGCTCCAGTGCTATAACAGGCTACACACGTTGCACCACCTAGAACCAGGTTAAGCCTTGAGAGCAAATATGATTTGCAGGCAATGCATAGAGATGTTAATATATGCATATTTCTGCTGTTCTCCTTTCGAATGTTGCTTATTTTGTTTAAAAAACTGTTTATGACCTGCTTATTAACGAGTAATCATAATTTCAGGGAGAACTGTCATGTTCTGAGTCCGCAGAAACCACTGCGTTACAGTCATCCGCCGACACGTCTGCGTTACCTTCCTCTGCCATCATGTAGGTATGGATTCGGTTTGTCTCGTTTTCATGTTGTTTGTTTTTCTTGTCAAGAAGATTTTGCTCCTGTGCAGTCTGTTAAAATGAGGTTAGATCAGTGCAGCACTCGTGTCCAGCATGTTCCTAAGCAGTCTGGTTTTACTGATTTTTTGGGAACCAACCAGTCGTTTACTAGATCTGGTATCTTACACACGCACTTGTCTGATGTCCGTACTTGTTGGTGCCACGGTTGCCAACTACAACCCCAATTCCAATGAAGTTGGGACGTTGTGTTAAACATAAATGAAAACAGAATACAATGATTTGCAAATCATGTTCAACCTATATTTAATTGAATACATGACAAAGACAAGATATTTAATATTCAAAGTGATAAACTTGATTGTTTTTAGCAACCAATTTACGGCTGCAACACGTTCCAAAAAAGCCAGGGAGAGGGTCATGTTTACCACTGTGTTACGTCACCTTTTCTCTTAACAACATTCAATAAACGTTTGGGAACTGAGGACACTAATTGTTGAAGCTTTGTAGGTGGAATTCTTTCCCATTCTTGCTTGATGTACAGCTTCAGCTGTTCAACAGTCCGGGGTCTCAGTTGTCGTATTTTACGCTTCATAATGAGCCACACATTTTCAATGGGAGACAGGTCTGCACTGCAGGCACGCCAGTCATGTACCTGCAGTCTTTTACCACGAAGCCATGCTGCACGTGCAGAATGTGGTTTGGCATTGTCTTTCTGAAATAAGCAGGAGCGTCCTGAAAAAGACGTTGCTTGGATGTACCTTTCAGCATTAATTGTGCCTTCACAGATGTGTAAGTTACCCATGCCATTGGCACTAACACAGCCCCATACCATCGCAGATGCTGGCTTTTTAAACTTTGCGTCCATAACAGTCTGGATGGTTCTTTTCCTCTTTGGCCCGGAGGACCCGACTTCCACAATTTCCAAAAACAATTTGAAATGTGGACTCGGACCACAGAACACTTTTCCACTTTGCTGATATCAGTCCATCTTAGATGAGCTCGGGCCCGAGAAGCCGGCGGCGTTTCTGGGTGTTGTTGATAAATGGCTTTTGCTTTGCATAGTAGACTTTCAAGTTGCACTTACGGACGTAGTGCCAAACTGTATTTGCTGACATTGGTTGTCTGCAGTGTTCCTGAGCCCATGTGGTGATATCCTTTACACTTTGATGTCGGTTTTTGATGCAGTGCCGCCTGAGGGATCGAAGGTCACGGGCATTCAATGTTGGTTTTCGGCCTTGGCGCTTTACATGCAGTGATTTCTCCAGATTCTCTGAACCTTTTGATGATATTATGGACCGTAGATGATGAAATCCCTAAATTTCTTGCAAATGTACGTTGAGGAACATTGTCCTTAAACTGTTTGACTATTTTCTCACGCACTTGTTCACAAAGAGGTGAACCTCACCTCATCTTTGCTTGTGAATGACTGAGCAATTCAGGGAAGCTCCTTTAATACCCAATCACGGCACCCACCTGTTTCCAATTAGCCCGTTCACCTGTGGGATCTTCCAAACAGGTGTTTGATGAGCATTCCTCAACTTTCTGTCTTTTTTGCCACCGGTCCCAGCTTTTTTGGAACGTGTTGCATCCATAAAATTCTAAGTTAATGATCATTTGCTAAAAATAGCAGTTTATCAGTTTGAACATTAAATATCTTGTCTTTGTAGTGTATTCAATTAAATATAGGTTGAACATGATTTGCAAATCATTGTATTCTGTTTTTAATTATGTTTAACACAATGACCCAACTTCATTGGAATAGGGGTTGTAATATACTCCACATTTCCTGTCAGTAGTGTGGCTCTTTGATTAATGAAGTCAACAAAACCCAATGTATAACACACAGTCTGCAACAATGAACATGTTTGCACTCTACAGTGCCCATCAGTTCTTCTACAGTTCAGAACAACCAACCAGTTGTTTACTGGAGCTGGTATCTTACACGCACTTGGCAGATGTCCGTACTTGTGGGTACCACGGTTGCCAACTAATATACTCCACATTTACTGTCAGTAGTGTGGCTCTTTCATTCATGAAGTCAAAGAAACTCAATGCATTCCACACAGTCTGCAACATTGAACATGTTTGCACACTCCAAAATATGATTTGGACACAAATGCAGAGAGATGTTAATATCTGTGCATATTTTTGCTGTTCTCCTTTCGAATGTTGCTTATTATTTTGTTTAAAAAAACTTTTGATGACCTGCTTATTAACGAGGAATCATAATTTCAGGGAGAACTGTCATGTGCTGAGTCCGCCGAAACCACGGCGTTACCATCATCCGCTGACACGACTGCATTACCTTCCTCCGCCATTATGCAGGTGTGGACTCTGTTTGTCTCGTTTTCATGTTTGTTTTTCTCGTCAAGAAGATTTTGCTCCTGTGCAGACTGTTAAAATGAGGTTAGATCAGTGCACCACTCGTGTCCAGCATGTTTCTCAGCAATCTGGTTTTACTGATTTTGTGGGAACCAACCAGTCGTTTACTGGAGCTGGTATCTTACACACGCATTTGTGTGCACGACGTACGTGTGGGTACCACGGTTGCCAACTAATATACTCCACATTTACTCTGTGGTGTGGCTCTCTCACTCATGAAGTCAACAAAACTCAATGCATTCCACACAGTCTGCAACATTGATCATGTTTGCATGCTACAGTGCCCATCAATTCTTCTACTACAGTTCAGAACAACCTTGTGACACTTTGATAATCATTTGTTAGCAGCTGTAACAATCGCTCCAGTTCTATAACAGGCTACACACATGTCCCACAACCTAGAACCAGGTTAAGCCTTGAGAGAAAATATGATTTGGAGGCAATGCATAGAGATTTTAATACCTGTGCATATTTCTGCTGTTCTCCTTTCGAATGTTGCTTATTATTTTGTTTAAAAAACTGTTGATGACCTGCTTATTAACGAGGAATCCTCATTTCAGGGAGAACGGTCATGTGGTGAATCCGCCGAAACCACTGCGTTACTGTCATCCGCCGACCCCACTGTGTTACCTTCTTCCGCCATCATGCAGGTATGGACTTGCCATGTCTAGTTTTCATGTTGTTGTTTGTTTTTCTCATCAAGAAGATTTTGCTCCTGTGCAGACTGTTAAAATGAGGTTAAATCGTTGCAAGCACTCGTGTCTAGCATGTTTCTAAGTAGTCTGGTTTTACTGATTTTGTGGGAACCAACCAGTCGTTTACTGGAGCTGGAATCTTACACACGCACTTGTCTGATGTCTGTATTTGTGGGTACCACCGTTGCCAACTAATATACTCCACATTTACTCTCAATAGTGTGGCTCTTTCATTCATGAAGTCAACAAAACCCAATGCATTGCATACAGTCTGCAACATTGAACATGTTTGCACTCTACAGTGCCCATCAGTTCTTCTACTGCAGTTCAGAACAACGTTGTGACACTTTGATAATCATTTCTTTGCAGCTGTAACAATCGCTTCAGTGCTATAACAGGCTACACACGTCCCACCAGCTAGAACCAGGTTAAGCCTTGAGAGCAAATATGATTTGCAGGCAATGCATAGAGATGTTAATATATGCATATTTCTGCTGTTCTCCTTTTGAATGTTGCTTATTATTTTTGTTTTAAAAACTGTTGATGACCTGGTTATTAACGAGGAATCATCATTTCAGGGAGAACCGTCATGTGCTGAATCCACCGAAACCACCGCGTTACTGTCATTCGCCGACACCACTGCGTTACCTTCCTCCGCCATCATGGAGGTATGGGCTCTTTTTGTCTCGTTTTCATGTTGTTGATTGTTTTTCTTGTCAAGAAGATTTTGCTCCTGTGCAGACTGTTAAAATTAGGTTAGACCAGTGCAGTACTTGTGTCCAGTATGTTTTTCTAAGCAGTCTGGTTTTACTTATTTCGTGGGAACCAACCAGTAGTTTACTGCAGCTGCTATTTTATACATGCACTTGTCTGTCCATACTTGGGGATACCACGGTTGCCAAATAATATACTCCTCATTTACTGTCAGCGATGTGGCTCTTTCATTAATAAAAACTAAACAAAACACAATGCATTACACGCCCTGTAACACTGAACGGGTTTGCACTCTCCAGTGCCCATCAGGTCTATTAGGATTCAGAACAACCTTGTGACACTTTATTCACTTGTTTGGAGCCATACAAATCACTTCAGTGTTCAGGCTACAAACTTGTCCAATCACCCAGAACCAGGTTAAGCCTTGAATGAAAATATGATTTGGAGGCAGATGCATAGATATGTTAATATCTGTGCATATATCTGCTTTTCTCCTTTCAAATGTTGCTTATTTAGTTTAAAAAAATGTTGATGACCTGCTTTGTCGTGACTAAGACGCTGCCCACAACACACTGTGTTGCAGAGGGTGTGACATGCAGTTGTGCGTCTCTGTGCACTATACTGGTTCTAAAAAAAAAAAAAAAAAAAAGTCTTTGTATTATGTATACATGTATGTGTGTGTGTGCATATATATATATATTTTTTTATATACATTTCCCCCCCACCCCCTCCAGGGCTTGGATGAACCACAATTTCCTTCAAACAAAATTGGGGTCTTTCCTGGTCTGGAAGATTACTCAGATTCTGATGAATCTCAGGCTCCATGCAACAGTTCTTCCCTTCTCAATGACAGCAGCCAGGTAATTTTAAGTTAAATACGTTATAGTATTGATCCATTTTTTAACTCACAAATGTAAATAAATTTTGGTGATATCATAGACATGGAGTCTGCTCTCTGAATTTGATGTTACCAACCAGGACAAAAAGTCTATTCCAAGATTGAGATCAAAGATTGTACAGGTGTGCAACACACCATGTAGAGAAAATACTACGCATTTGCCCAAAAAAAAATTTAATCAAGTGTGTATGACTAATGTGGACTCTTATTTCTCTGAAGATGAAAGAGCATGTGGAATTAGATTCAGATCCCCTGTTTTGTTCCACCTCTGATGGCAGTGAAGAAGAATACATCCCTAAGAGTGGTTGTGATTCTTCGGATGATACAGACACAAGCAACAGTATCTTCCTCTTAAGTCACCAGAAACGAAAGATGCAGATTTCCAAACATAGGGAACATGGTGGATGTTAGAGAGAGGAGTCTCTCACTGCAAGAACTTGCAAACACCTCTTTGAAGCCAACTGTTGAGAGAGGGCGCCCCCCTATTAGCAAAAATAGCACCTACGCTAAGAGACGTAGAGGTTTAAGTAGTGTATCCTGCCCAACAACACAAAGAAGTACAGGTAACTCTGAAAAAGAGGGTGGAGGGGGAGACACTGGAGCCCTGTTGAAAGATTCAGCACCTGTCTCAAAGAAACATCTACCGGACAGAGCTTCTACTGTGGTTGGAGTTTCTGAATTACCTTCCATACCTGCTGTTTGCAAAAAAAAAAGGATGGATCAATAATTTATAATAAAAAACAATATTGTTTGTACTGCAAGTTGGGGGGGTTTAAAAGTGTCGAGACACCTGGAGCGTGCACATAAAGACGAGCCAGATGTTGCAAAGGCTGTGTCCTTTCCAAAAGGCTCAAAGGAGAGACGAATCCATATTGAATATTTAAGAAACAAGGGCAACTTTGCCCACAACGTTGATGTTTTAAATTCTGGTGTTGGAAATCCTGTGCCACGCAAACAACCAAAAGATGAATCTCAAATGCAGGATTTTGTCCATTGTGCATATTGCCATGGCTTCTTTTTGAAAAAGATCCTTTGGAAGCACATGAAGGTCTGCAAATTCAAACCTGGTGGTCGAGCTGAAACCTGGCAAAACACGTGTTCAGGCCATCTCTGGATTTGCTTCACCTCCACCACCTGGAGTAAAGAGAGCGCTTTGGAAACTGCTAAACAATATGCTTCAGGACAATGTTTATCAAGCTGTGAAATCTGATCCCTGTATCTTGGAGTATGGCGAGCATTTGTACAACAGGTTCGGACATGATGTTGCCAAACACGAGTACATCTGTCAAAAATTGCGAGAGCTGGGAAGGTTACTCATATGTTCTAGAGAAAATACTCCCATGAAGACAATAAAAGAACATATCCGACCTATCAATTTTATGCATGTTGTCCAGGCTGTACAAGTAATAGCAGATTACAACTGTGAAACACATGCATATAAATGCCCGAGTCTGGCGCTTAAAGTCGGATATAGCTTGAAAAAGATTTCAATGTTGGTGGAAAGCAATGCAAATGTACAAAGTGACTTGAGTTCGTCAAAAGAAGCAAGGACATTCCATAGAATGTATGACACCAGGTGGAACGAATTGATAGCATCCTCAAAACTTAGAACATTGAACAAGTCAAAGTGGAATACACCTCAGTTACTTCCCTTCACCAAAGATGTTCAGACTCTTCATTCATATTTAGGTACTATACAAAAAGATCTTTTCAGCAAACTATCCTCTGAATTGCCCTCATGACATACACAGAACTGACAAAGGTCATTTTGACCAAAGTTATTTTGTTCAACAGACGGAGAGCTGGGGAAGTCTCAAAAATTCCGCTATCTGCTTACTTGTCCTACAAGCCATCAGACCCACAGGAGGATGTTAATGTTGCACTGTCAGCTCTAGAGAAGAAACTATGTCAGCATTTCCGGAGACTAGAAATAAGAGGTAAAAGGGAAAGAAAAGTTCCGGTACTTTTGACCCCTTCCATTCAAGAGGCACTGGACCTCCTTGTCAGAAAAAGGCAGGAATGTGGGATTCTTCCAGAAAACATACCTATTTGCAAGATCTTCCAGTTTGATTTGCTACCGTGGATCTGACAGTCTTCGTAACTTTGCCAGGGCCTGTGGTGCAAAGTGCCCAGAAAGTCTGACTTCAACAAAGTTACGTAAACAAACGGGAACCTTGTCAAAAGTCCTTAACCTCACGAATACCGAGCTGGATCAACTAGCTGATTTTTTAGGACATGATATCAGGGGTGCACAGACAATTTTACAGACTTCCTGAGGGCACACTACAGTTAGCCAAAATTAGAAAAGTCCTAATTGCTCTGGAGCAGGGGCGTCTGTCTGAATTCAAGGGCAAGTCCCTCAATGACATCGACATTGATCCTGATGGTACCAAATTTGTTTTTCTTCAAAGTACAAATCTGCATATTTGGACTGGGCTTCGGCATTGTGATACAATCTTCTTCCGATCCTTCACAGAGAATGTGCACTTAGTGACCATGACAGAGACCCAGAGGAAAGATGTGACGATGATGCAGCCTATGTGTCAGACCGACTGGGTAAGTGCTTTTCATATAGAAATATATATTCCTCAATAAGAACAAAATGCTACTAAAAAAATACCTCATTTTATTTTCAGTTCATTCTGATATATATTTTTTCTAAACATTGTAATTAGCATGTAAAAATGTTAAAGGCTGTATTTGGAGGGACAGTCTTTTGAGGGGGAGAGAGAACTTTTATTAAACCATAAGATAGCGGGTTGCCACAAAGAGAGGAAGTGGGCGAAAATGAAGTGTGGATATTTTCAGAGGCTGCCTTTCCCTATTCACTGACTGTACCGAGGATGCTACACACATCGCGTGCATTTTGGTGAAAGAGGTTGCATGCTTCACTTTTGTCCACATGAAAGAATAAATACAGTACTGTAGTTAACAATTGTTGTAAAACAATATGTACCGTATTTTCACGGCCATAAGGCGCACCGTTTTAAAAGGCGCAGTCTCAGTTACGGGGTCTATTTCTGTATTTAATACATACATAAGGCGCACCGTATTATTGGGCGCAGGCATGGTAAAACATACGGTAGCATGCATGCGCGCTAAAACAATGTTTTTAAAAAGGCAGCGGGCGCAAAACGGAGTTCAGTTGTACTTTATTGAAGTATTTAACAATGTACTCACGTTATTTATTGATCAATCCTCATCCATAAATCCATCAAAGTCCTGATCTTGTTGCGCAGGTGTTGCCTCTTAGATTGATTGCTTAAACATTAGTGCTTGTTTTTGGCTTTGGTTTCACCTGTGAAAACTCAGTTTGTCATTAAGTAAACATGAAGACCAGAGCGCTGTCTATGGGAGAGAAGCAAACAATTTTGCAGCTGAGAGAAGAGGGGAAAATCGATCAGAGCTATTGCACAAACATTGGGCATAGCCAATACAACAATTTGGAATGTCCTGAAAACAAAAACTACTGGTGTACTGAGCAACAGACATCGAAAAACAGGTCAGCCAAGGGTATCAACAGCAGTTGATGACAGAAACATTATGAGAGCTGTGAAGAAACACGCAATGACAACAGTCAGTGACATCTTTACCAACCTCCACAGGGCAGGAGTGAAGGTATCATAAGCCATTGTTTGAAGAAGACTTTGAGAGAAGAAATATACAGGCCATACCACAAGATGCAAACCACTCAGAAGCAAAAAGAATCGGAAGGCCATATTGGATTTTTGCAAAAAAGTTTTAGAATGGGTTTTGTGGACTGATGTGACAAAGATTAACCTCTACCAAAGCGATGGAAAGGCCAAAGTATGGAGAAAGAAAGGATCTGCTTATGATCCAAAACACACAAGCTCATCTGTGAAGCATGGTGGTAATGTCGTGCCTTGGGCTTGCATGGCTGCTTCTGGAACAGGCTCATTAGTCTTTATTGATGACATAACTCATGATGGTAGCGGTGGTAGATGGTCTACAAACCATGTTGTCTGGCAATTTATAGAAAAATGCATCCAAACTAATCGGGAGAACCTTCATCATGCAACAGACAATGACGCAAAAACACACTGCCAACACAACAAAGGACTTCATCAGGGGTAATAATTGGAAGGTCTTAGACTGGCCAAGTGAATCAACCTTAACCCAATAGCATGCATTTTACCTCCTGAAGAGGAGACTAAAGGGAGACCCCCAGGAACAAACGAACTGAAAAAGGCTGCAGTAAAGGCCTGGAAAAGCATTTCAAGTGAAGAATGCAACAGTCTGAAGTCAATAGGTCGCAGGCTTGATGCAGTTATTGCAAGTAAGGGTTATGCCACCAAATATTAAATGTTATTCTCTATAAATTAATTTAATGTCTGTTCCAATAATTTTGCCCACCTGGGAAGTGGGTGGCTTCAAACAAAAGGTGCTCTGTCCTGAGTTATCACATCTAGATGTAAATACCATGAAATAAAAGCTGGACTTCTCAACTTTTGTCTCATATTCATCTTTTGCTCTGAAACACAAAAGTCTTCAGTATACAACAAAAAGAAAGGAATTTACCTTGCCGTTCCAATACATTTGGAGGGAACTGTATAATGTATTTGATCTGACATTGTGTGCAACTGGCTTAACGTGAACAAAAAACCAATGCCGCACTACAATTATAGCCATATAAAAGGTATCAGGTTTGGATAATTTTATTCAAATAAATAAAAAATAAAATGACCATTGAGACCATTTGGATGCACTCATTTTTTCTAAATAATGAGGTATCTGATCGGGACGGTATCAGCAGATAATCAAAATTGGGTAACTCACAGTGCAAACAATAATATTATGACATTATCAATGTCAAAATTTGTAAAATGAATGGGTGAATACAAATTCTGGATGAACATTCTCATCATTACAATAGCTTCAGATTTCATAAAAATGGTCTGTGTAAACATTCAATTCAGTCCTAAAATAACTGTTACACTGTTTGTGATGTTTCACAACCAGTAGTCACCTGGTTGGCCAGGCAACAGAAAATATTACAATGACTGCTAATCAGTTAATTTATGCCAGTTACCACCTCAAACTATACATAAACTGTTCACGATAAGTAAATTAACAATAAAATACTGTATACATACTGAAATGCAAAACAATCTAAATATACTCTAGTTTATAAGATGGAAATGCCAAATGACAGCCTCCTCCTTGTACTAACTTGTATGTCAGCAATTACTTTTCCTTTCTCTCTCAATAAAGAGGATCCGCTCACAACAGAAGAGAGTGATTCAAGAAGGCCAGATGTGAGCGAGAGTAATGCAGGAGCACAGTAGGACTCTGTAACACTGCCAGAGTTAATTGCTCAGCTCGAACCTATGAGGTTAAAAGGTAGCTTTGCAGTTTTTAGTTTTAATTTCAACATTAGCTGCTCAAAATATAAACTCATTTAACAAGAGCTTTGTGTTTCATCTTTGTGTATAGAGAAACAGGTTGCCAAAAGAAGAGCATGGGATAGAGCGGAAGTTGCGGCAGTAGAAAGGCACATGATGTCATTCATCACATCATGCCATGTTCCAGGCAAAAGAGACTGCGACAAGTGCCTTAACATGGAGAGAAGAGCACTGAGGAACAGAACCTGGCAAGCCATAAAATTTTATGTGAAGAATCGCATCACCTCTCTTAAGAAAAAAGTTTACATTTCTCGTTGGTGGGAACACATAAATCGCTGTTGTTAAAATACACGATGTTGTTCATTACATCATGGACTGTTGTATGAAAAAGTGACTGCGACAATTGCCTTTGCAAGGAGAAAATGACAGGATTAGAGCCTGGCTAGGCATTAAATGGTATGTTAATCGCATCACCTCTTAAATCACATAGGATTTATGATACTATTTTCATATGATGATGAGGGAAAACTTTATTAGCTACCATTTATGTCAACAATGTAAATGACTTTACGGGGACCCCACAAACACTGTCAACCTGACTAGTGTGTTTGATAGAAGCCCAAAATGACCTGACTGGACGCCAACAACAACAGAACAACCAGAGTAGGCTTTAAAGCAGACAGACATCTTTCTTAACTATCATCCTGCAACATAAGATACATTCTACAGACCTCAACCTCAGCAGATCCAGTCAGAGTCGATTGTCCATCGTCCTGATATACAAGTTGAGAATGGATTAGATGACCCAACATAATATGTATCTTATTTTTAAAAATGTTAAACCTTTGACAGCCAGAACATAATTGCATAAATCAGATGAATCCACTTAGTGTAGCCCATCCCCAATCACCTGCTCTGAACACATTTGTTCTGTTCTAACCACAATTTCAGTCACGTGATGGCTATTGAAAACCACATCGTAGGCAATGGCACACAGGACAGACTGGCACAGCCTTAAGTCTCCTAGTCAGACAGCTGGAGTTGCTGGTCGGTCCTTAGATAACAACACAGTAAGGACACATACCACTTATGATGGTATTTTCAAATGATAAAGACGAAAAGGTTTATAAGATATCATTTTTGTCAAAAATGTAAATGACTTTACGGGGACCCCACATACACTGTAGACCCGACAAGTGTGTTTCTCAGATGGAAAAATACTGAAGCAGAACAACACCAGAACAACCTGACAGACCCTTAAAGCAGACACACAGCTTAACTGAGTATCATACAACCTGACTAATCAGCGCAGGTCTATGAAACTGCAGCTTCAACACCTCAAAATCAGACAGGATGCGTACCTCCAGATCTGAGTCTGTAGATCCCCGAGGAGGCTCCTCAGTGGTCCTGGAGATCTCAACCTCAGAAGATTCAATCACAGTCAATGGCCCTCCATACTGATATACAAATTGAGAATGGATTTATTAGATTAACCAATACAATAAGTATTTGATTTTTACAAATATAAACCTTTGGCACCAATAACATATCAATTTTAAAAATCAGTTGAATCCACTTATTGTAGCCCATGGCAAATCACCTCTTCTGGACACATATGGTCTGTTCTGACCGCTATTTCAGTGACGTGGTGTCTATTGGAAGCCACAACATGGGCAATAGTGCACAGGACAGCCTGGCACAGCCTAAAGTCTCCCAGTCAGACAGCTAGAGTGGCTGGTAGATTCTTAGATCATCATACAGTAAGGACACATACAATTTATGGTGCTATTTTCATATGATGATGATGATGAGGGAAAACTTTATTAGCTACCATTTAGGTCAACAATGTAAATGACTTTACGGGACCCCACAAACACTGTAAACCTGACAAGTGTGTTTGATAGAAGGCCAAAATGACCTGACTGGACCCCAACAACAACATAACAACCAGAGTGGGCTTTAAAGCAGACAGACATCTTTCTTAACTATCATCCTGCACCATAAGATACATTCTAAAGCCATGACTAATCAGGTCTATGAAACTGGAAGTTCAACACCTCAAGACCAGATAGAATCATCACATGGGATATGTACCTCCATTTCTGAGTCTGTAGATCCCTGAGGAGGCTGCTCAGTGGTTTGGGGGAGCTCAACCTCAGCAGATTCAGTCAGAGTCGATTGTACTCCGTCCTGATCAACAAGTTGAAAATTTATTAGATTAGGCAACACAAAATGTATCTGCATTTTACACATTTAAAACTTTGGTCCCCATAACATAACAATTTCAGAAATCAGATGAACCCACTTGGACTGAAGTCTCCCAGACAGCATATTTGACTGGTAGATAAACCTGACAAGTGCATTTGTTAGATAGTCAAACTAATAATCTGACTCGAACCCACAACACCCAAAGTGATCGCTGTCGTCCTTCTTTTTAAAAGTTTTGACGAACCTGTTTTCTCCAAGGTCAGTTAGCTGGTCCATTGTCATAAGTGTTGTCTTCGCCAATATTGATGTCTCTCAGAGCAAACAGACAGAGGTGTGGCTTGCCCTCTGTCACCATCTTCTTCATTTTACAGTTGGGTTGCTTGTGGTCATCATTAACCAGTCTTCCGAGACTGCCATCTTCTTGAGTTGCATCAACACTTAAAAATATATTTGAAAAACAATTATTTAATGTCAGATTATTCTTTGAGAATAACATAACTGAGAACTACATAAACCAAGCATTTTAAAAAGGAATCAGAAATGCACAATTATTGCATCTTTTGATCAACAGAATTCTTAAGAGATTTCTTTCACAGGCAGACCTCATTTATACCTTATGTTTTATAGACCTTATCCCATATATTTTCACTTGTACAGATGCAACACTAAACGCATCAAAAGGAATTGTTACTTTTTGCCTGAAGAATGATTTTTCCATCACATTTTTATGCGATGTGAAAAAAGCCTTAATTTAAAAATAAATAAATAACATTTTTTAAAAAGAAGAACATTTCAATCTTAGCCTCACCACCAAGTTTTTTCTTGCCGACGGAACTCAAACATAAAAACAGTGGCTCTTCCATGGTATATCTCTCTATGTTGGGATTCATCAGAATCTATTCATTCTCCTCTGTACTCCACAACAAAGTCTTCTTTCCTGAAAGGCACCTTGGTAAATACCCCACGACCTAGTGTTAACAGACAAAAAATGTTTGTAGTTTTACAGTCTTATTTTTTAAACAAATAATTACGCAATAAGGAGTAGGCAGATCTTCATTTGGACCACTATACTAATCTTAGGGTGCCACTGTATATGAAAGAACCCCGCTACTCGCGAGGCATACGGACCGAGCCCTGCCGCAAATAACGAATATCTATGAATATATATTGAGTTTAAATCATACATATAGCACAAAATATGATTCAAACAATTAACGGTAAATAGCACTTGAAACGCTTATTTCTTCATACATTGAACTACACTTAAAAATACAATACAGCCAAGTATGCACTTGGAGCAAGACCCCGGCATACTCAACTAGTCGGCTAATCTATGACTAAATCAACAAGTGGCGATTAGTTTACAGTATATCTTTAACAACATCACCATATAAACACTGTTTAGCATTTGCTGTTTATAGAAACATATAGGGCTTCAACAAGTACTCGAATGTTTCGAGGATAAAAAAATTGTCAATTTTTTTTCTGCCTCGGGAACCCGTTTAACTCATTTACTGCCAACCCTCCCATTTTGGTAATATTGGTTTGTACAGTAGGTGCCTGTTAATGGCAGGAAAGAGTTAAAAGGTCAACGGAGCAGACGGACTAGAACCATATCAACGCGGGCAAAGATGGTGGAAGCACAACATGCGTATTTGATTCAAGAGCACGAAATACTGTAAATGACTACTACACAGTAGTTTGCATGCCGCCGTTAAACAACAAAAAGAAGATTGTGACGACGTGAGAGAAGACAAATGTGAAAAAGGACAAAATTCCTCAAGTGTGGGAGGATTTTAAACCGATCAGAAAGAAAGGAAAACACCAATGACGCCGCAAGTCTCAAGCAAGACAAAAAGCGGTAGAAAAGCAAAGATGAACGTCACACAAAACACTGAGTTTAACATTAATGCAATTTACTAACATAACGTGTAGAGGGCTAAGGTTTGTATTAATTATGACTATTTGTGGCCAGTTGATGACAACAGTGACAAGTAGAGTATGTGTGCGACTATAACGACTTCATTCAGGGTGCTTGTTGTATTAGTCAAGGGACAGTTTTGCTCAGCTGTTTAAGCACTGAGACACATGGCCAGTGTACTAGCATCGTATCTGCAAGTGGCTACATTTGGAGTCAAGTAATGTTGGTGAAAAAAAAAAAAATTGTAAGTGGCAAAGTTTGTCAAAAAATTACGGTGATACTGTATTTGTTTGCCATTCCGAGGTGTCTTCATTTCATCTTCATTTTAATTTAGTTAGTCTGGTCTAAGCTCCTAAATGCACAGCCATGAACCTACTGTATTAGTTCACATCCTAAAATGATAGCTGCTTAAATGAAGTTGCACAACAGGCTCCTTGTGCTTTTTTTAATAAATGCCTTGTCTTTTTTATACCTACAAGAAATGCTAAGTTTAAAGTAAAATTTATTTGTTGTTGTGTTTATTTTTATTTGTTTGAAATTGCCTCACTGAAAATATTTCTAGATAAGAAAATTGTTTCTGCTCAATGTTAATGTAAGAAATAAAACAGTTGATTATCTAAAACAATAATAATAATTGGTCATTCATTTTTAAGTGAAATGGCTTACTTTTTCTTGTGTATTCATAATTGCTCTTTAACAAAGCAAAAATATAATTCCTCAGAATACCCGTTTATTCGATACAAATTTTAGTAGGACACTCAAATACTAAAATTTTGATAGCTGCAGCCCTAGAAACAAGCATAAACTAAACAGCTGGCTCAGTGGAAAGAGTGAATTCAATGACCATGACAAAAAAAATTGAAAATTATTGTAGCTGTGTAGTCTGGTGTAAAATAAATAAATAACATTTGACTGCACAGCACAGGAGATAAATGTGGAGAAAATTTTTGCAAAAAAAAAAGGAAGTCTTAAATAATTTGAAATCTACAAAAGTAACACAAAAATGTTGGTTTGGGCACCCCTTACTTAAATTAAATATTTAAAAGATGTCATCTTGAATACAGTAAAACCACAATATTTAAATCTTAGCAAAAGCTTTAATCCCATACCTTTAAAAGAGTTTATGTACTTCTCTTCCAACTCTGCTGTCTTGTCCAGACTGTTGAAAGCATGTTCAATAGCATCCTGTTTTGGGGATTTCCTGCATCTCAGGGAAGGCATTGTTAATTCTATAAAGAAAAAAAGGCATCATTCAGTTTTATGCATGAATGGTACTATAGGCTAAACCTATGCTTGCTGCCAACCCTGTTTTAACAATATGGGTGTTGGAAAACTAATTTAGCGGCACGGTGGCCGACTGGTTAGAGCGTCAGCCTCACAGTTCTGAAGTGCGGGGTTCAATCCCCGTCCCCGCCTGTGTGGAGTTTGCATGTTCTCCCCGTGCCTGCGTGGGTTTTCTCCGGGTACTCCGGTTTCCTCCCACATCCCAAAAACATGCATGAATTGGAGAATCTAAATTGCCCGTAGGCATGACTGTGAGTGCGAATGGTTGTTTGTTCCTATGTGCCCTGCGATTGGCTGGCAACCAGTTCAGGGTGTACCCCGCCTCCTGCCCGATGACAGCTGGGATAGGCTCCAGCACGCCCGCGACCCTAGTGAGGAGAAGCGGCTCAGAAAATGGATGGATGGATGGATGGAAAACTAATTTATCTCAACTCACTTAACTTCATTCCTTCCACTATATTAGTTTTAATGCAGAATCTTTAATTCTACAGACATAGGCACAGCACCATGTCTGCAGTGTCATGTGACTCCACAATGTTAATACACAGGCACCTAAAATTCCATACGTACACATTACTAACCAGTGAACATGGTGTCTAACATAGACACGAAGAATTTATGTAGCAGTTCATACAACACAATCCAACTAGTTACAGAAGTCCACGTGATGAGACCTGTTCGTTTAATTCTTTAAACGAGTAAAAGCACCGTAATTGTTCATATTTATACCTAGAGCTCATTCATTTATCCATGCAGGAGCACACATGTAGGGTCTACTAGGCCCTGTTGTTGCAGTTTGCATGAACGTGGAATCCTTCTTTGAAACGTGTTTCACCGCATATTTTCTCCTTCCCCGTATATAATCAGTATATAATTATTTACTGAATAAAAAACAGCACTTACCTCCCCATTAAAACCAGCAGTGTTCTAACTTCGAAGTGTTCAAATTCTCCAGCACCTGAATCTTCCGCCATCAAATGAGGAGCGCTCGGTTCGGATTCAGCACGCCCTGGACGGGTGGTGTTAGTAAAATGTATGTAAATCACAGTCTTTCTGTTGCCCGCCCGCCAGGCATGTTAATATATCCTATATCTGTGAGTCAAACGTCACCTTCAGCTTGTTAACGTTCTGTTCGCTAATGGATATTGTTGGGGTAGTGAACATCGGATGTCCACTGTTTTCCACAATATACGTTGTTTATCATTTGAGTGACTTCTTTTTTTTTAATGACAATGCTCACTCGCGAAAAAAAAATAAAAAATATGTTCATTGTGAAGTGCACTATATAGCTGAGTGATTCTGGACACAGCTATTGCTTTTTCCATGAACATAATGCCTCATTAACCTGACTTAAAAATGTCATTAGAGCAGTTACTTTCTAGATTGGTTCATTATGTAATGTCACCAGATTTTTGTGGAGCGTATGAAAACTATATTTTTGGAAAAGTATAAACAATCAGAAAAATAATGCTTCCATTTGCACTGATATCTTATTGGTATATACACAATACACAATATACATATTACAAAATGGCTGTCATGAAAAAGGTTTGTGTCAATATTTTAGCTTGTAGCTTAACATAGAGCTTTTATTGAGACAAATTACCATTTCCAGGCCCAAGAAATGTAGTGGTATCAGAAGAAATAAGATCAATAAATCAGATCAAACCACAAACTTTATTGAGTGATCAGACATGAACGTACCACTAAGTTAATGTCCATTAAGAATCAACATGTGCCTCAAGACAGAAATGCATTTCATCTTTAAGACAATCAAGGAGTCTTTATCATCATCATCAATTTCTTATGTGTCCTGTGTGTCCTAATCATTCTGACACGCACAGCTGCACTGGAAAAGAATAGTGAATGATCACTTCTTGGCTCTGCAAGAACAGTCTGTTTTGCATTGATAGCGAACCATCTCCTCCTCCATGAGCCGTCAACTTATCATGGTGGAAGTCAATGGCGTTGCTTACCCTATTTTAAGAGGGCTTCAGCCCCCCTAAAAGATTCTCAAGCCCCCCAAATTTTTTTTGTAATATTTGGTAATGGCAAAGGTTCATTGTCCTACCCACCCTAAAACCGATCTCCATCCCACCTAAACAAATATTGGTCTCCACAAAATGCTTCTTCATGATCGTTATGTAGGAAAAGCAAGTCATTAGGGGGGTTTACATCGAGCTTTCTATTCTATAATTGGTTTAAAATCCCAAACCAAATGAAAATAGTCCATATAAACAGCTCAATAGAAATAAACAGGGTGAATCTGAATAAAATTTCATTCTGTTTCAAAGGGGTGGAATTATTCCTCTTGCCAAACCATCCATTCATCCATTTTCTGAGCCACTTCTCCTCACTAGGGTCGCGGGCGTGCTGGAGCCTATCCCAGCTATCATCGGGCAAGAGGCGGTGTACACCCTGAACTGGTTGCCAGCCAATCGCAGGGCACATACAAACAAACAACCATTCGCACTCACATTCACACCTACGGGCAATTTAGAGTCTTCAATTAACCTACCATGCATGTTTTTGGGATGTGGGAGAAAACCGGAGTGCCCGGAGAAAACCCACGCAGGCACGGGGAGAAGAGCAAATCTATCTTTGTCTGGTCGCTCACCTAGGACCTGTTTGCCATGAGTGACCCTACCAGAGGCGTGAAGCCCCAGACAACTTAGCTCCTAGGATCATTGGGACACACCAACCCCTCCACCACGATAAGGTGACGGTTCAAGGAGAGGTGTGTAGAAATCAGATATTCATAGAACATACTCCCACCTTTGTAATCTTACTCATAGATCAAGGATATAGAATGATTGTTTAGACTTTAGTCTTGGCAGTTCAACTGCTGATTTTTCAATCCGGCATTTCATGGTGTTTGGCTTCAAATCAAGACGAACAGTTCTCAAAGTCTTGCAGCTGGACCTGTAAAGCTGAAACAATGACACAGACATCAAGGCATACAGTGGGTACGGAAAGTTTACAGACCCCCTTAAATTTTTCACTCTTTGTTATATTGCAGCCATTTGTTAAAATAATTTAAGTTCATGTTTTTCCTCAATAATGTACACACAGCACCCCATATTGAAATGTGAAATGACTTTGTTGGTACACACACCTCTTCACAGAAACTGATATAGGATGTGACAGTGTCCGTATATTCATCCAGGCTGCCAGCTGAATTTTCAAAGACACTCCAGTCTGTGTAGTCTAAACAGCTTTGAAGTTCCATCTTTGCTTCATTGGTCCACCTTTTCACTGTTCCACTGTTGGCATGTAACCTGCTGTCTTCTTTGCTATGGCATCTGCCACCTCATTTCCTTGTTCCATTAACCATTGTGCCAACTCCACATGCACTGCACCGCAAACATAGGCTGAATCTGTATAAATGTTCATAATTTTTCCCTCTGCTAATTCTAAAGCTCTTACCACCGTTCTCAATTCTGCCAACTGTGCTGATTACTTCCCTGCCACTTTCTCTGTTTCCTTCACCTCAACTCACCTCATCTTTCTGCACCACTGGATATGCTGCCTGAAGACCCTTCTCCAGATCCCTGAAGCAACAACAATCTGTGTACAAAATCATCTCGGCGTCAGAGTTGGGCGTACCTTGCAACTAGTGTCTGACCTGCGATTGCTCCACTGTCCTTGCAGCACGTTCATGGGGTTCCCCCTCCTGGATGGTATCTCCCATATTAATATCTTCATGTGTATACAGTGGTTTATGGAAAGTATTCAGACCCCCTTAAATTTTTCACTCTTTGTTATATTGCAGCCATTTGCTAAAATCATTTAAGATACTTTTTTTCCCGAATTAATGTACATGCAGCACCCCATATTGACAGAAAAAAACTGAATTGTTTAAATATTTTCAATTTATAAAAAAGAAAAACTGAAATATCACACAGCCATAAGTATTCGGACCCTTTGCTGTGACACTCATAATTAACACGGGTGCTGTCCATTTCTTCTGATCATCCTTGAGATGGTTCTGCACCATCATTGGAGTCCAGCTGTGTTTGATTATACTGATTGGACTTGATTAGGAAAGCCACACACCTGTCGATATAAGACCTTAAAGCTCACAGTGCATGTCAGAGCAAATGAGAATCATGAGGTCAAAGGAACTCCCTGAAGAGCTCAGAGACAGAATTGCGGCAAGGCACAGATCTGGCGAAGGTGACAAAAAAAAAATTCTGCTACACTTAACGTTCCTAAGAGCACAGTAACATCCAGAATCGTGAAATGGAAGACGTTTGGGACGACCAGAACCCTTCCTAGAGATGGCCGTCCGGCCAAATTGAGCAATCGGGGGAGAAGAACCTTGGTGAGAGAGGTAAAGAAGAACCCAAAGATCACTGTGGCTGAGCTCCAGAGATGCAGTCGGGAGATGGGACAAAGTTCTAGAAAGTCAACCATCACTGCAGCCCTCCACCAGTTGGGGCTTTATGGCAGAGTGGCCCGACGGAAGCCTCTCCTCAATGCAAGACACATGAAAGCCCGCATGGAGTTTGCTAAAAAACAGTTGAAGGACTCCAAGATGGTGATAAATAAGATTCTCTGGACTGATGAGACCAAGATAGACTATTTTTGGCCTTAATTCTAAGGGGTATGTGTGGAGAAAACCAGGCACTGCTCATCACCTGTCCATTACAGTCCCAACAGTGAAGCATTGTGGTGGCAGCATCATGCTGTGGGGGTGTTTTTCAACTGCTGGGATCGGACGACTGGTAGGAATCGAAGAGACTGACAAATGCGGCCAAGTACAGGGATATCCTGGACGAAAACGTTCTCCAGAGTGCTCAGTACCTCAGACTGAGCCGAAGGTTCCCCTTCCAACAAGACAATAACCCTAAGCACAAAGCTAAAATAACAAATAACTCCTTGACTGTTCTTAAATGGCCCAGCCAGAGCCCTGACTTAAACTCAATTGAGCTTCTCTGGAGCGACCTGAAAATGGCTGTTCACCAACTTTCACCATACAACCTGACAGAACTGGAGAGGATCTGCAAGGAGGAATGGCAGAGGATCCCCAAATCCAGGTGTGAAAAACTTGCATCATTGCCAAAAACACTCATGGCTGTATTAGCTCAAAAGGGTGCTTCTACTAAATACTGAGCAAAGGGTCTGAATACTTATGGCTGTGTGATATTTCAGTTTTTCATTTTTAATAAATCTGCAAAAATTTAACAATTCTGTTTTTTTCTGTCAACATGGGGTGTTGTGTGTACATTCATGAGGAAAAAATGAACTTAAATGATTTTAGCAAATGGCTGCAATATAACAAAGAGTGAAAAATTTAAGGGGGTCTGAATACTTTACGTACTCACTGTATGTGATGTGTGGTGCATTTATGATGTTCTCTAGGCGGGTCTGTCTTAAGGATGACATTGCGAATGCTGATGAAGTCACATATGCCATTACACCATGTGTCGTGAGTACTGTCAAGGGATGTGACTTCACAATGTGTGCGGTCTTTTGTCGTATCTTGGCCAATCCAGTCACAAACCGAGTACATGGTGGGTGTCGTTTTTCAGTTTGGTCCAACTGTACACTTATGTACATAAGGACATGTCTCTCACCATCCCCCACTAATGTGTATGTGTTCACTGTGATGGGTTAAATGCAGAGAACAAATTTTGTGTGCATGCATGCTCATGACAATAAAAGATGATTCTTCTTCTTCTTCTGAAAAAGCACACCACACGTAGGGTTGATTTTTCAGAAACGTCAAAATAAAAAGGTTTGGAATAATCGGGGCATTGTAACAATTTAATTAATGCGTCTGAGATCGTGTGCCATGCGATACTTCCCCGCAGCCTTCTCCACTGGTAAGATACCGGCATTACCAGATAACTAGCAACCCTTTACTGCTCAGTGACTGTTTTTTTGTCAATGTCTTTATGTCTCCAAAGTGTTCTCTGTCAATTGACTGTCTGTTGTCGTACTAGAGCGCCTCCAACTACCGGAGACAAATTCCTTGTGCGTCTTTGGACATACTTGGCAAATAAAAATGATTCTGATTCTGATAAGAGTGTTCCAAGATGAATATTAGGGCTCCAGCCTTCCTGACTCCTTGAGACCCGCGATGGTATCTCGGATGCCTTCCTCAGCTCCAGACTGGATTGGTAATGGTTCTGCCAGACGGTACATGGAGAGGAAAGGTAATAGGGGACCCCGTGGAGCAGAACACAACATTTGTCGGGTCCTGAGTCCTACAATGCCTCCGGCAACTGCGCCAGAACCCTCTCGGCCTCAGGATGGTCCGTTCTCTCTCTACCATGATCACATGAAATTTGGTGAGGCTCTAGAATCGAGGAATTTGTAACATGGGCCGAAATCCTAACATGGCAGATGAAAATTCAACGTCAGGAATGGCGGTATGGACTCAATCAGTGGCTTTTATGCACTGTTTAACCATGGGACCCAGATCCTTCACCTGATGCTGAGCTCCACTACCCAATGTGATGTGTGGCACAGCCGTTTCACCCATCTCATACTAGTCCCCCTTCTCCTGCGTAAGACAAACGTGAGGCAATGGCACTTGGAGTGACATACAAATAGTCAGAAAATAGTGACCACTCATGATTGTCAATTTGAGCAAAAAAGTGATCTTGATAGACTAGGTCATATAATCTATCATAATATAATGTACAGTGAAAAGGGTCAACTGGCGGAGTGTAAGGGTGGAGGCTAGTAAGCCATGGAGACCAGAGTTGATCGCGGGAGGAGGGAGACTCAGGGTTCAGAGCCGTCCAATAGATGTCAGCATATTGATTTTGATCTGTTGTGGGGGCAGTAGAGAGCATGATGTGTGGTGCCCCTGGGGTATATTCACAGTCAATTTCAGTCCCATCTGGGAAGCTCACTTGGAGCCCATCTGGCCCACAAAAGATGCTGGCCCCACACTTGATGAGCATGTTTGGCCGTGGCCTGAGGTTCACTGGGCAATTAGGGGAGAAAATGAATGAATGAGTCAAGGTCTGTTTTCCCTCCTGCATGTGCACGGGCGTAGAATGAGTCAACGGCAGAGCCTCTGGCACCCCTGAGAAGCTGAACAAGTTGAGTTTTCTGTCGCTCACTGGAACACGTGGAGGCAATCCGCTGGTTGTGGAGTAGCGAGCGCCAGTGTCGACCATCATGGAAAGGTGATGTCCGTCCACAGTCACCGGAATGCAGGGGTCTGCCAAGCCCTGCATGCCGAGGCTTCCCTGGCACTCCTATTGGCGAGGGGGGTACTGGCCCTGAGGTGGTGGTGTCAGGTTGGCGTTCGGTGCAGGGGTGGCAGGTGTGGTTACTGATATGATGTGCCTGGGCACTGTGGCTGTGGCGGCACGGCATCACAGGAACATCCAGGCTAGGTTATTCCCCCGTACAGACAACTCTTTGCCAAGTTACCCCATCCCCCACAGTGAAAATGCAACCCGTCTGGCACCCCCGGTCTCACTCTACCCCTATCTCTCACTCCACGTCCACACCACTGCTGGCTGGTCTGGCATGGCAGTTGCGATTGGTAATACTGCGCGTCACTAGGAGCCTGAGCAGGAGCAGGTGGAGCGACAGTAGTGAGCGTCTGTTGCTTCTCTTTCTTGACTGACTATGAATTTGCAGTTTTTGGCCTCAAGCACCTGCAAATGTAAAAATATTTTTTTTCACTAGGACATCCTTATCTGTATTAACATTCTTTTTTTTGTCCGGCTAAATAATGCAAAAAGTGTGTTTTCCAATCAGCAGGTGTTGCTGTTGTCATGGCTGGATTGTCTCTCATGGTGTCGGCCACTGGCTGGGGCGCTCCTCTGAGCCCCGCCTCCCAATAAAGCTGAATCATCACTGGACTAACTGATCACCCCTTGAGGCCTCGGTGCAGTCCCGGCGCGTGCGTGACAAGTAAACAAGGCCTGTCTCCCCCTTGCCCATCTGAAAGACATAGTTAGACAAAGGCTCCAGTGGGGCTGGTAACATTTCACGCATGGCAACTCCGATGTCACGCAAAATACCTCCATCTAACGGATGTACATCTCGATATTCTGCAGTGCCAGCGATTCCTTCCAATGTTCGCAACTCCTGAGAGGTGAGTTTTGTTCCCATGATTACCCTCAAGTTACCCATGGCGAGTGCCATGCCCTGTGTCGTGTCAGTGAAACATTGCATGAAAATCGCACCTCCCCCCATAGGGGGCGGTAGTTTCTCACTCAAACATGCACGGTCAGAAATGGTAATAGGAGTGTACACAATTTGCTGTGGTTGGGCAGAATTAAACTGGAGAGGCCCTTGAAACTTCCTGTTTCTGTTCATATCCTATATCTTACCAGACCTCTTCACCTCCAACTGGGGAGCCCCCTCGAGGCACTCATCTACCTCCTCCTCACCATCTGCCTTATCATTCAACCGCTCACCGTTCCCCTCTGGCCGCTGTGCTTCCACCTGCGACTGCTGCACTTCCGTTAACCGATCCCGGACCAGGATAACTTCAGCCTCACTCTTCTAGCATGCCTCCTCTATCCTTAAATGAGTCGCACTCAACTGCATACATAAATCATCCAAGTCTGAAATATCATTACCAGCATTAACTTTGTCCAACTCCCTTCTCACAGAATCATATGCTGAGGTTGACCCCTTCGGCAAGCTGCGTGTTCTTCTTTCGTCCCAGGAAGCCACCAGGTTGACTTTGTTTTTGCAAATCTTTTTCTTACAGAATAAGTGAGGAAGCAATCTTGTCTTTTATGACACAAAAAGAAAGAAAAGTCTTTGCAAAGAGAGGAAAAGGTACAAGTCTTACGAGTTGTCACCCCTTACTGAAGTCGAAGCAAAACAATCAGCTCCATTATACAGAAGTGAGAGACAGAGAAGCAAAGCAAAACAATTATCTTTGTCCAGCTGAACTCAACTTATCTTTATCAAAAAACAGCTAAAACATGGCTGGAAACAACCAGGACGCACAAAACGGCCGGAAAACAGCCAGCAGTCACAACATGGAACAATAAAGCATGTGAAGGTTGTATAAAACTAATAGAAGTAATATTAGGCATATATAAAATGTACATTTTCCAACTCAGCTTCCTGTGTTGTCAATCCGGTCGTGTCCGGACCCACGCCTGAGGTAGGAGCCACACTAGCGAGCACATTAGTGGGGCCGTGGGAGAGCCCGCCACCCACAGTTTGATTACCTGCACTATCAAACATTACTGTCCCTCTACTTATCTCTGCTATCGGCGCCTGCACGGCGGTCCATCCGTTACTTGTGACCTCGAGGTGTATAGCTGAGGAGCGGAGGGGCGCGCAGTCACCCTCCCCTCTGTGTTAGAGTTCTTGTCCTCTTTCTCGTTTTTACTGTCTGCTGCAATTTAGAGGCGGCCGCCAGCTGATAAAACCTAGTCTGATATTTTGCCATTTTATCAACTCGAGCACGAAGGCCTCGTTCTTTAAGCGCATTTTTGTTTTTTTCACATTCTTTCGACAGCTCCTGTTCTTTTGTTGCAAAGGCGTCACAAATTTTGACCAAAGTTAGTGAGAGGTTGGCTCGTCCCTCATCTTTTGGAAAGAAGCCAGAGTTCTGACTCTTCTTTAGCATGTTTTTCATTTTATCTAGTGCATTTTGTCTATCATCATTATTTCCTTGAACTGTTTCAATAGGGGGCACGGTGGCCGACTGGTTAGAGCGTCAGCCTCACAGTTCTGAGGACCCGGGTTCAATCCCCGGCCCCGCCTGTGTGGAGTTTGCATGTTCTCCCCGTGCCTGCGTGGGTTTTCTCCGGGTACTCCGGTTTCCTCCCACATCCCAAAAACATGCATGAATTGGAGACTCTAAATTGCCCGGAGGCATGACTGTGAGTGCGAATGGTTGTTTGTTCCTATGTGCCCTGCGATTGGCTGGGTGTACCCCGCCTCCTGCCCGATGACAGCTGGGATAGGCTCCAGCACGCCCGCGACCCTAGTGAGGAGAAGCGGCTCAGAAAATGGATGGATGGATGTTTCAATAGGGCCACATCAATTTCTTTGTTCACCGCCAGTTATTTTGGCATTTCCAATGTCCTCGAGGTTTTCCTTCATACCTCCCTTTCCACATGAAATTTATTTACACCTACAAAACACAACTAAGTCCCGGTAAAATGTTTTTGTTTGTTTATATATATATACCTTGGTGCAGAGTATTGCGTCCAGCGGATATTTGAGCTCAGTTGAGGCCAGACACGGGGAAAAAAAACTAAAAAAAAAAACGACGGAATTGGGAAACGTCCTATTTTAGATCGTTTATCTTATGATTCAATGCTCCATGCATGTCGGGCATGAATGTCATACAGATACAAATACATCCTATCTCTGGGGTTGAGGTCACCGAGGTGGTTAAAAAGCTCCTCGGTGGCAAGGCCCCGGGGGTGGATGAGATTCGCCCGGAATTCCTCAAGGCTCTGGATGTTGTAGGGCTGTCCTGATGAACACACCTCTGCAACATCGCGTGGACATCGGGGACAGTGCCTCTGGATTGGCAGACTGGGGTGGTGGTCCCCCTTTTTAAGAAAGGGGACCGGATGGTGTGGTCCAACTACAGGGGAATCACACTCCTCAGCCTCCCTGGTAAGATCTATTCAGAGGTGCTGGAGAGGAGGGTCTGTCGGGAAGTTGAATCTCAGATTCAGGAGGAGCAGTGTGGTTTTTGTCCTGGCCGTGGAACAGTGGACCAGCTCTGCACCCTTGGCAGGGTCCTCGAGGGTGCATGAGAGTTCGCCCAACCAGTCTACATGTGTTTTGTGGACTTGGAGAAGGCGTTCGACCGTGTCCCTTGGGGGGTCCTGTAGGGGGTGCTTCGCGAGTATGGGGTACCGAACCCCCTGATACGGGCTGTTCGGTCCCGGTACGAATGGAGTCAGAATTTGGTCCGCATATCCGGTAGTAAGTCGGACTCGTTTCCGGTGAGGGTTGGACTCCGCCAAGGCTGCCCTTTGTCACCGATTCTGTTCATAACTTTTATGGACAGAATTTCTAGGCGCAGTATTGCATCTCTGCTTTTTGCAGATGATGTGGTTCTGTTGGCTTCTTCAAGCCGTGACCTCCAACTCTCACTGGAGCAGTTTGCAACTGAGTGTGAAGCGGCTGGGATGAGAATCAGCACCTCCAAATCTGAGACTATGGTCCTCAGTCGGAAAAGGGTGGCGTGCCCTCTCCAGGTCGGGGATGAGATCCTGCCCCAAGTGGAGGAGTTCAAGTATCTTGGGGTCTTGTTCACGAGTGAGGGAAGAATGGAACGGGAGATCGACGGGACATTGTGTTAAACAAACAAACAGAATACAATGATTTGCAAATCATGTTCAACCTATATTTAATTAAATACACTACAAAGACAATATATTTAATGTTCAAACTGATAAACTTGATTGTTTTTAGCAAATAATCATTAACTTAGAATTTTATGGCTGCAACACGTTCCAAAAAAGCTGGGACAGGTGGCAAAAAAGACTGAGAAAGATGAGGAATGCTCATCAAACACCTGTTTGGAACATCCCACAGGTGAACAGGCTAATTGGGAACAAGTGGGTGCCATGATTGGGTAGAAAAGGAGCTTCCCTGAATTGCTCAGTCATTTACAAGCAAAGATGGGGTGAGGTTCACCTCTTCGTGAACAAGTGCGTGAGAAAATAGTCAAACAGTTTAAGGACAATGTTCCACAACGTACGATTGCAAGGAATTTAGGGATTTCATCATCTACGGTCCATAATATCATCAAAAGGTTCAGAGAATCTGGAGAAATCACTGCATGGAAGCGGCAAGGCCGTAAACCAACATTGAATGCCCGTGATCTTCGATCCCTTAGGCGGCACTGCATCAAAAACCGACATCAATGTGTAAAGGATACCACCACATGGGCTCGAGAACACTTCAGAAAACCAATGTCAGTAAATACAGTTCGGCACTACATCCGTAAGTGCAACTTAAAACTCTACTATGCAAAGCAAAAGCCATTTATCAACAACACCCAGAAACGCCGCCGGCTTCTCTGGGCCCGAGCTCATCTAAGATGGACTGATGCAAAGTGGAAAAGTGTTCTGTGGTCCGACGAGTCCACATTTCAAATAGTTTTTGGAAATTGTGGACATTGTGTCCTCCGGGCCAAAGAGGAAAAGAACCATCCCGACTGTTATGGACGCAAAGTTCAAAAGCCAGTATCTGTGATGGTATGGGCCTGTGTTAGTGCCAATGGCATGGCTAACTTACACATCTGTGAAGGCACCATTAATGCTGAAAGGTACATACAGGTTTTGGAGAAACATATGCTGCCATCCAAGCAACGTCAGTTTCATGGACGGCCCTGCTTATTTCAGCAAGACAATGCCAAACCACATTCTGCACGTGTTACAACAGCGTGGAGACCCCGGACTGTTGAACAGCTGAAGCTGTACAGCAAGCAAGAATGGGAAAGAATTCCACCTACAAAGCTTCAACAATTAGTGTCCTCAGTTCCCAAACGTTTATTGAATGTTGTTAAAAGAAAAGGTGATGTAACACAGTGGTAAACATGACCCTGTCCCATCTTTTTTGGAACGTGTTGCAGACATAAAATTCTAAGTTAATGATTATTTGCTAAAAACAATAAAGTTGATCAGTTTGAACATTAAATATTTTGTCTTTGTAGTGTATTCAATTAAATATAGGTTGAACATGATTTGCAAATCATTGTATTCTGTTTTTATTTATGTTTAACACAACGTCCCAACTTCATTGGAATTGGGGTTGTACTTAAAATTGAAATACACCCAAATTGTGCAAAGCATAATTGCTGTATTTACATTAGAATATTTTATTCAACATTATTAAAATAGAGCAGCATAACCTGAGTGTTCATCAGACATGATGCGAAGGTTTAATTCTATTCCAAAAATATATTTATCATTTTAAGCCAATGTAACATGATGCACATTTTTACATTAGCCCGTGAATACAAGGTGTACTGAATGAAAACCCTTGATACGTTTAAAACCAATTTTTTTTAGATTAAATGTAGATGTATTGTACTTAAAAGTTAAAGACAACCGAATTATGCTTCAGAAAATGTCCTCTTAAAACATTTACTCTTAAAACATGTATTGTAATGGCTTTGAAAAATTATTGTCAAGTGTGCATGTTGTAAATGCTGTAAATATTTGATTTTTTTTTATACATATCACAAGAGAATCATGATACCACTTTTAAGGCTCATAACACATTTTGAGAATCATTACCAGCTACCTATCGCTCTAACGTGATAAATACAAATTTTAAAAAATGTAATACAGACACTGTACAGATGGAATGTATTGTGTTTTTCATCATTATATACCACTGTTCGTAATTGTATAACCACAATTTGGATTAATTGCCTAAATGTTACTGGGGCCTATTTATTACTAACCAGTATTTTAACGTTGGGTTATTTTGTTTCTGTTGAAAATTTATTTCAATCCATCCTAAGTACTGTCCTATATGCTTTATCATTCCGTGTGTATACTAATAATATGATTATGTACTATTCCTCTAGGGAGGTACCCGCTTCCACTGATTTTTACAACTGTGTTGACTGTTCATCTTTCTAATCAGATCAGGTGTTAGTTTTTCTAATAAGTTAGTTGATGCTGATAATACATGTGATGTATCGATAAACTAGTATTGTAGGGTCTGATCAGCAAAATTAGGTTAAATGAAGAGGGTAGTTCCAAACAGTCTTGTGTAGTGGATTTTGTAAGGGACTCTAAATCAGTCTGGCATGCATTCCAATCACTGACTAATTACAAGCGACGATCCCCCCAAGCTGAGAACAGCAGCACACTAGCCAACGACTTGAATACCTTCAGATTTGAAAAGGACAGTTTCACACCACACACCCACCCGGCCGCACCCGCGACCACAATCACACCTCTGACTTCTGCGTTAACCATCCATGAACAGGATGTGAGACGCATCTTCAAACAACAAAAGATTAACAAAGCAGCAGGCCCGGACCATGTGTCCCCATCCTGCCTCAAAGTCTGCGCGGACCAGCTCGTGCCAGTCTTCACTCAGATCTTCAATAGATCTCTGGAAATGTGCGAAGTTCCATCCTGTTTCAAACGCTCCACCATCATTCCAGTCCCCAAGAAACCTGCAATCTCGGGTCTGAATGACTACAGGCCTGTCGCTTTGACATCTGTGGTCATGAAGTCCTTTGAACGTCTCGTGCTGGACCACCTCAAGAGTGTCACAGGTCCCCTGCTGGATCCCCTGCAGTTTGCCTACCAAGCGAACAGGTCTGCGGATGATGCAGTCAACATGGGACTGCACTTCATCCTCGAACACCTCGACAGTGCAGGGACCTACGCGAGGATCCTGTTCGTGGACTTCAGCTCAGCGTTCAACACCATCATCCCTGAACTCCTTTCATCCAAGCTTCTCCAGTTCAGCGTCTCACCTGCCATCTGCCAGGGGATTTACAGCTTTCTGACGGGCAGGACACAGCAGGTCAGGCTGAGGGAGGCCACCTCATCCACACGCAGTATCAGCACTGGGGCGCCCCAAGGTTGTGTCCTCTCTCCGCTGCTCTTCTCTCTCTACACGAACGACTGCACCTCAGCGGACCCGACTGTCAAACTCCTGAAGTTTGCAGATGACACCACTGTCATCGGCCTCATCAAGGACGGTGACGAGTCTGCATATCGACAGGAAGCGGAGCGGCTGGAGCTGTGATGCGGCCGACACAACCTGGAGCTGAACACGCTCAAGGCTGTAGAGATGATCGTGGACTTCAGGAGGCATCCTTCGCCACAGCTGCCCCTCACGTTGTCCAGCTGCCTTATGTCAACCGTCGAGACCTTCTAGTTCCTGGGAATTACAATCTCTCAGTACCTGAAGTGGGCGACCAACATCATCGTCGTCCTCAAAAAGGCCCAGCAGAGGATGTACTTCCTGCGGCTTCTGAGAAAGCACGGCCTGCCACCGGAGCTGCTGAGACAGTTCTACACAGCGGTCATCGAATCAGTCCTGTGTTCTTCCATCACAGTCTGGTTTGGTGCTGCTACAAAAAAGGACAAACTCCGACTGCAACGGACAATCAAAACTGCTGAAAGGATTGTCGGTACCCCCCTACCCACCCTTGAGGACTTGCACGCTGCCAGAACTAAGACAAGGGCGTGCAAAATCCTCTTGGAAAAGTTAAATATTCATTGAAAAAAAGAAAGTAAAAAATTACTAAAGTAACTGGTGAGTAGCCTCCATTTCTTTTTTTTTCACCCGTTCATGAATGTCATATATCCATCCATCCATTTTCTGAGCCGCTTCTCCTCACTAGGGTCGCGGGCATCCTGGAGCTTATCCCAGCTATCATCAGGCAGGAGGCGGGGTACACCCTGAACTGGTTGCCAGCCAATCGCAGGGCACATACAAACAAACAACCATTTGCACTGGTGAGTGGAACTCAGTACTATTGGGTGATACACAAAATAACAAAACAAAACTAATGCAAATTAAATTAAATGGAAACATCCTGATGGAACCTCAAGTGATGGCTGATGCTTTTAACAACTACTTCATTGAATCTGTGTCAGAAATCTCTTCGAAGTTTGCAGTAAAACAAAGGAAGGAATACCCTGCATTGTCTGCAACGCAGTTCTTTACTATTACAAATATTACTGAGACCAAAGTTATCGATTTAATTAATTCACTCAAACCATCTAAGGCAAAGGATGTTTTTGGAATGGACACGAGCATGCTCAAAGATCTAGGTTCAACTCTTGCTACTCCTATTGCCTCAATCATTAATCTTTCAATTTCATCTGGTCACTTTCCAAAGGCCTGGAAATCTGCTATTGTTACCCCTGTCTTTAAATCCGGTGACTCAACTTCTCTGAATAACTACCGACCTATAAGCATTCTTCCGGCCATTTCCAAAGTTGCAGAAAAATGGGTGTCAGAGCAGATTGTCCATTATTTAATCAGCAGCTCCCCCTCTCTCCACGCCATGCAGTTTGGTTTCAGATCCAAGCATTCCACTGAAATGGCTACATGCCTCTTCATTGAGAAAATAAAATCTTCTCTCGACAAGGGTGGAGTTGTAGGGGCGGTGTTCTTGGACCTCAGGAAAGCTTTCGATACAGTAAATCACTCTGTTCATCTTACCAAGCTCTCAAAATTTAACTTCTCTCGCAAAGCTGTGAGCTGGATTGAATCATATCTGCATGACCAAACACAATCTGTATCAGTTAACAACTGCAGATCAGAGTCTCTTAGGCTAACATCTGGAGTCCCTCAGGGATCAATATTAGGCCCCCTTTTATTTGGTCTTTATATCAACGATTTGCCCACTGTTTGCTCTGAAGCAGAGTGCGTAATGTATGCAGACGACAGTTTTCTTTGTTCATGGTAGCTCCAAAGATACTGTTGCTGCTAAACTCACTAATACAATGTCCTGTGTCACAACTTGGTTGCAGGAGTGCTGTCTACAGCTCAACGTTTCTAAAACTGTAGGCATGTATTTCACTAAAACAAACATGGAGAAAAAATGCAAATTGTCAGCCAATACAAATATCTTGGGTTAATAATAGATTCACAGTTTTCCTTTAAAGCCCATATTGACAAATTGTGTAAAAATATCAAATTAAACCTCGCAAATTTTCGTGCAATTCGGAATGAAATGTCAACTGAAGCTGCAAAAATTTACCTGCATTCAATGATTCTTCGTCACTTTAACTATTGCATAACCACTTGGTCCCAGGCTGGTCAGAATGCAAATAAACCATTGGAAGTTTTGTACAAACAAGTAATTAAAGTGATGGATAAAAAACCAAGGCACTATCATCACTGTGCAATGTAAAAAAAATACAGTCTTTTAAACTGGGACAGTCTTCACATATTTGCAGATTAAAATTACTGCATGCAAAGTACTGCATGATTTGGCCCCAGCTCCTCTGGCTGAGTTCATCAGCCAAAGAAACAGCTCTGAGCGTGTCACTCGAGGCTCTGTAAGAGGTGACTGTCTCATTCCTCTGCGCAGGAGCACTTTCAGTAAGTCAGCCTGGTCAGTGAGGAGCGCTGGTGAGTGGAACTCAGTACCTGAGGAGGTTAAACTGATTACAACATACAAGGCCTTCACAAAAAAACTGAAAATGTGGATAGTTAACACCTATAGCTGCCAACACTAAAAGACAAGTATTTTATGTTGTTTTTTTGTTATGATCAAAAAAATTATGGTTTTATTCTCTCTTAATCGTATAGTTTGATTATGTATCCTGTATTATATTGTCTTGTAGATGTATTTTACTGCTTTTTTACATCATGGCCAGGGGACTACAGATGAAAACTAGCCTTCTGGCTAATTCTGGCTTTTTTAACCATGTGTACTTCATGTGTTTTATGAAATTGCATTGTCCCCTTTCAAAAATAAACTGATAAACAACCTACGGGCAATTTAGAGGCACCAATTCATGCATGTTTTTGGGATGTGGGAGGTAACCGGAGTGCCCGAAGAAAACCCACGCAGGCACGGGGAGAACATGCAAACTCCACACAGGCAGGGTCGGGGATTGAACCCCGGACCTCAGAACTGTGAGGCTGACGCTCTAACCAGTCGTCCACCGCACTGAATGTCATATAGATACAAATATATCATATGACTGTATAAATTCCTGTGATAGTTCATCATATGGGCCTCATATTCATATGCAGACTCAATTCGTTAGCCTGACTATGGTATTTTGGTTAGTTTGACAGCAATAATCTCATCTGGCTCCTCTCAATGTGGAGGAGCAGCGGCTCTACTCTGAGCTCCTCCCGGATGACAGAGCTTCTCACCCTATCTCTAAGGGAGAGCCCGGACACCCTGCGGAGGAAACTCATTTCAGCCGCTTGTATCCGAGATCTTGTTCTTTCGACCCACAGCTCGTGACCATAGGTGAGGGTAGGAACGTAGTGCGACCGGTAAATCGAGAGCTTCGCCTTTCGGCTTAGCTCCTTCTTTACCACAATGGACCAATACAAAGTCTGCATCACTGCAGACGGTGCACGGATCCGCCTGTCGATCTCCCGTTCCATTCTTCCCTCACTCGTGAACAAGCCCCAAGATACTTGAACTCCTCCACTTGGGGAGATTTGGAGGAGGTGCTGATTCTCATTCCAGCCGCTTCACACTCGGCTGCGAACTGCTCTAGTGAGAGTTGGAGATCACGGCTTGATGAAGCCAACAGAACCACATCATCTGCAAAAAGCAGAGACGGAATACTGAGGCCACCAAACAGTACCCCCTCTACACCTCGGCTCCGCCTAGAAATTCTGTCCAAAAAAGTTATGAACAGAATCGGTGACAAAGGGCAGCCTTGGCGGAGTCCAAACCTCTCCGTAAACGAGTGCGACTTACTGCCGGATATGCGGACCAAACTCTGACTCCGGTCGTACAGGGACCGAACAGCCCGTATCAGGAGGTTCGGTACCCCATACTCCCGAAGCAGTCCCCACAGGACTCCCCGAGGGACACGGTCGAACGCCTTCTCCAAGTCCACAAAACTCATGTAGACTGGTTGGGCAAACTCCCATGCACCCTCGAGGACCCTGCCAAGGGTGTAGAGCTGGTCCTCTGTTCCATGGCCAGGACGAAAACCAAACTGCTCCTCCTGAACCTGAGATTCGACTTCCCGACGAACCATCCTCTCCAGCACCCCTGAATAGACCTTACCAGGGAGGCTGAGGAGTTGTCATGAACGGAACAGAGGATAGGACCCAAAAATGCACGACTCCAAAACAAATGGACAGTTTCAAAAAGAGATGTTTAATATACGGGCAGAGCTCGGTACACAGGCAGGTAATCCAAAAAAGGCCACAGTATACAAAAACGAGAGGCAAAAAGGCGAGGTCGATAATCGGAACAGGGTCTAGTCTTACCATGAGTCGGTGACGTGGAAACAAGGATTGCTGGAACGCGACGACAAGGTACAATGAACTGGCGACGAGAAACAATGAGACACGAGGTTAAATGCAAGGAGTAATTCGGGTGACCGAGGCATAGGTGGTGAAGATGCTCTCAGGAGCAGGTGTGTATGAAACAGGGGGAAGACAAAAACCGGAACACACACCCATGACAGTACCACCCCCCCCCCCCCCTTAACAGCCGGCCCCAGGATGCGCAACATGGAAGTCCCGAATGAGCGAGTCATCCACGATAATGCAGACGGCACCCATGAACATTCCTCAGGCCCGTAGCCCTCCCAGCCGACCAGATATTGAGACCCCCTCCCCTCCGACGAGACGACAACAGCCGCCTCACAGTGACGACAGGGCCCCCATCCACAAACCGGGGGAGAGGTGGGGGCCGGGAAGGCGGGACCAGAAGGGACACCCGGGCTGGCTTGAGCAGGCTGACGTGAAAAGCAGGGTGGACCCGCATCGATCTTGGGAGCCAAAGCTTCACGGTGACAGGATTGATGATCTTTGTGATGGGGAAGGGCCCAACGAACCTGGGAGCAAGCTTCCGGGACTCCACCCGGAGTGGAATATGCTCGGTGGAGAGCCAAACTTGCTGACCCACTTTGTATTTCGGGGCCGGTGTCTTCCGACGGTCAGCAGCGGTTTTGTAGGACCGTCCCTGGCGCAGCAGCATCTGGCGGGCTCGCTCTCAGGTCCTCCTGCAGCGTCTCACCAAGGTCAATTCCGCTGGAACTGTGGACTCTGGGGCTATGGCAGAAAATAGAGATGGTTGGTAACCATGCACAACGTGAAAAGGCGATAGACCAGTGGATGCAGAGGGGAGGGAACTGTACCCAATTCGACCCAAACCAGTTTATGAGACCAGGATCGTGGCTCCTGTGAAGCGAGACATCAGAGCCCAGTCTCCAGGTCCTGGTTCAGCCTCTCGGTTTGGCCGTTGGTTTCAGGGTGAAACCCAGATGACAGACTGACGGTAGCACCTATGAGATTGCAAAAGGGGATGATGATGGGCGAATAATCCCGGCTGCCGGTGATTCATCCACATACTCCTTCATTGTGTTCCGGCCCCGAAAGAGAGAATAACCTCTCTCGTGGGGGTGTGGTTCCAGGCAGCAAGTCAACAGCACAGTCATAAGGTCTGTGGGGTGGAAGGGATTTGGCCTTGGACTTTAATGTCATCTTTAAAACATCTTTAATATCCTGGTAACAGGAGGGCACTTGAAATAAGTCAGGATCTCCAGATGGGGTCTGTGGATTGTCATTTGAAACGTAGCCCTGAACATCACATGGAGGCTTGAAACAGTTCTGGGCGTAATTGCTGCCCCATGAAATAACCTGCCCAGAGGACCAGTCAATGTGGGGTTTATGTAATTTCAACCATGGGTTCCCTAAAATAAGGTCATGATTCATGGCGTCAAAAACATGAAAACTAATGCGTTCCGAGTGAGAATCAGGAAATGTTAATGTGAGTGTTTGGGTGCGGTGAGTGATCTTGCCCATAAAACTGCCATCTGCAGCATAGGTGTTGCGGTGACGTTTTATTTGAAAGGTTCTAAGGTGCATCCGTCTAACGAGGAGGGAGTTAAGTAAGTTAGCGTCAGAACCAGAGTCAATTAATACAGGTGTATGAATTTCTTGATCAGGAGAGCATAGTGTCACTTTAGGAAGGTCTTCCTTAATGAAATGAAGACTCACCACTCCCGTTCCCTTGCTACCGGCACCGGCAACCTTGACGTGACAGTTGCTCACGGAATGACCCAACTGCCCGCAGTAGAAGCACCGCCCTGCCCTCAGCCGCCGTTGACGTTCCTCAGGGGAGAGACGGAACCTGCCCAGTTGAATGGGTTCATTCGTGGTGACACTAGCCAGTGGGTTGAGACCGGAAACAGGGGATCTGCCTTGGTTTGGCTGGTCACAGAGGCTCGTCCTCCAAGTGCGGGGTGACGCAGCCCTCCGCTGAACTCCGTCCATGTCGCGATCCAAAAGCCTCTTGTCGATCTTTATGGCGAGAGAGATGAGAGTGTCCAAGTCGATTGGCAGGTCTAGCGGGACCAAATGATCCTTGACGGCGGGGGATAGTCCTTGAAAAAATGCATCGAGTAGTGCCCTATTGTTCCACTGACTCTCAGCTTCTAGAATGCGAAACTCAATCGCGCAATCTGACACCCTGCGCTTGCCTTGCTGTAAGGTGACAAGGGAGCGAGCTGCCTCAAGATCTGGTGTGGAAAACTGAAAGATTTGCTCCATCGTCTTTACAAAAAAAGCCCACGAATGACACGCGGCAGAATTGCGGCTCCATTCAGCAGTAGCCCACGCCTCCGCACGACCAGTCAGGTGGGAGATGACAAAAGCGATTTTTGTCCACTCGGTGGGGAAGGCAGCTGCCTGCGACTCAAAGTGGAGTTCTCACTGAGTAACGGCTTAATATTCCCAGAATTTCCAGAGAACCTCTCGGGTCGAGAGTGCTGTGGGCAGACAGTAGCGGAGGTGGCAGGTGGCTGCATGGTGACTGCTTCACCTGGAAACGATGGTACAGTGGCCAGCTGGTTCCTTCTTCTGAAGCATATTCATTAGCACTTCAAACTGTGAGTCCACCTGTCTCATCATATTGTCCTGATGCTCTGACAGTCCCTCTAGATGAAGGTGGAGGGCAGCAAGCTGCTCAGCCTGCTTCGAGAGGTGTTGACCCTGCGCTTGAAGGGGTTTGCGTACCGGGTCGGAGTCTGCTGGGTCCATGTTATGGCCAGTTTGACTCGGTGACGTGGAAACAAGGATTGCAGGAACGCGACGACAAGGTACAACGAACTGGCGACGAGAAACAATGAGACACGAGGTTAAATGCAAGGTGTAATTAGGGTGAACGAGGCACAGGTGGTGAAGATGCTCTCAGGAGCAGGTGTGTATGAAACAGGGGGAAGACAAAACACGGAACACACACCCATGAGAGGAGTGTAATCCCCCTGTAGTTGGAACACACCCTCCGGTCCCCCTTCTTAAAAAGGGGGACCGCCACCCCAGTCTGCCAATCCAGAGGCACTGTCCCCGATGTCCATGCGATGCTGAAGATGCGTGTCAACCAGGACAGCTCCACAACATCCAGAGCCTTTAGGAACTCCGGGCGAATCTCATCCACCCAGGGGCCTTGCCACCGAGGAGGTTTTTAACCACCTCGGTGACCTCAAACCCAGAGATTGGCGAGCCCACATCAGAGAACTCTGACTTTGCTTCCTCATGGGAAGGCGTGTCGGTGGAATTGAGGAGGTCTTCGAAGTATTCTCCCCACCGACTCACAATGTCCCGTGTCAAGGTCAGCAGCGTCCCATCCCCACTATAAACAGTGTTGATGTGCTGCTTCCCCCTCCTGAGATGCCGGATGGTGGACCAGAATTTCCTCGAAGCCGTCCGGAAGTCTTTCTCCATGGCCTCACCGAACTCCTCCCATACCCATAGTTTTTGCTTCAGTGACCACCAAAGCTGCATTCCGCTTGGCCAGCCGGTACCCATCAACTGTCTCAGGAGTCCCACAGGTCAAAAAGGCCCGATAGGACTCCATTCTTCAGCTTGACGGCATCCCTCACCGTTGGTGTCCACCAACGGCTTTGGGGATTGCCGCCACCACAGGCACCGACCACCTTACGGCCATAGCTCCGGTCGGCCGCCTCAGCAATGGAGGCGCGGAACATGGTCAACTCAGACTTGATGTCCCCCGCCTCCCCCGAAACATGAGCAAAGTTCTGTCAGAAGTGGGAGTTGAACTCGTTGTGAGTTCAGCCACAGTCACTTTGGGTTCTTCTTTACCTCTCTCACCAAGGCTCTTCTCCCCCGATTGCTCAGTTTAGCCGGACGGCCAACTCTGGCCAGGGTTCTGGTCGTCCCAAACGTCTTCCATTTAAGGATTATGGAGGCCACTGTGCTCTTAGGAACTTTAAGTGCAACAGAATTTTTTTTTCTAACCTTGGCCAGATTTGTGCCTAGCACATTCTCTCTCTAGCTCTTCAGGCAGTTCCTTTGACCTCATGATTCTCATTTGCTCTGACATGCACTGTGTGCTGTTATGTCTTATATAGACAGGTGTGTGGCTTTCCTAATCAAGTCCAATCAGTAAAATGTTAAAAATATGAGTGTCACAGCAAATGGTCTGAATACTTATGGCTGTGTGATGTTTCAGTTTTTCTTTTTTCTATATCTGCAAAAAATTAAACAATTCATTTTTTTCTGTCAATATGGGGTGTTGTGTGTACATTAATGAGGAACAGAGTATGTGTTGTGATTTTGGTGAAACCAACCCATGTTGTACTGCTGATTACTAAAAAACTGAAAATGCTTGTAACAAACGTTTTTTTTTTTTATGTAAGATGAAAGTCTACTCTTTCTTTTGGTTGGCTTGGTGCTTATATTATCACAGAACAAAATATTTTGCCGGTCTTTAAAGATCAGTCAAAATGCTATAAAATGGCTGAAAATACGGGGAACTCTGCTTTAAAAATGGCTGGCAGTGAATGAGTTAACTATATTTTCATAGCAATCAACAACAGTCTCTTAAAATTTGGTGGGAGACCTGCAGCTTGTCCTTCTTCCACCTGTGTTCGGCTTTGCGGCACTCCCGCCTAGCTGTGCGAGTTATGTCATTGAACCAGGGCTTAGTTTTTATTTTGGAATCAGCACTTTATAAAAGAGCCACAGAGTCTACTATGGTTCGGCAGGACGAGTGTAACCAGGAGCTGAGTACCTCTGTGTTTACAAGGGTTAAGTTACACGGAACAGAGAGCTGGTCAAAAGCCGCAGAGATTTGACCAGCGGTGAGAGGATAACAAATTTTACGGCTCCAAGCAGGCGCAGCAGTTTTAAGTATACCACACGGGGGGGGGGGGGAACACATCAAATAGTATAGTCATGTGATCAGCAATTTCCAGGATAGAAACAGGCAAACCATAACAAAGGAGAGAATGTACCCCTGCACTGAGCAGCAGCGGAATCACATCTCCACATTTAGAACCAAAACTATACTAAACTGACCAAAACTATACTAAACTGACCTTGGCATCACTATCTTACCTAATGAGTGTGACTGGTTCAAAACAAGGAAGTGAGAGATGAGAATGAACTACTTTTCTTCTCCTGCGTTGCCACCCAATGTAGAAAGTATTGTGGTACAACGCAGGCAAACTATAGGGGGTGTGTCAAATGTGCCGCATCCGTAAAAAAAGGAATGACAGCCGTAGTTTGGACACCCTTGATTTAAACCATGCAAACGTTTTTAACCCTGCCTAATATAAAAATCTGACTTCGTTTGGAATCGGAATCGAAACGAGAAACCTGCATCAGAACCGGTATTGATCAAATTTCAAACAATGCCCAACCCTAAGTGGGGGTACATAAACCTTGGACTATAAAGAAATAGGTCACACAGTTAGGTCCAGTGATGTTGCAGGCCACTTGGAGAACACCTGATCGTCTCATCCGACACTCCCCATCAATCTGTTTGGCAGGTGCTCATTCTGGACAGCAAGATGCCAGTGTGGTAGTTCACCTTCTTGCTGAGAAAGGTAGTCACCACCTTCAGCAGCTCGTTGTGGAAATATCCAATTGATTAGCATCTCCAGGTAATTTTGACCAGTAACAAAAAGTTCATCCCTCAAAGAATAAGAGGCCATAAAGTGCATTAAAAGAATTAAGGGTCGTAAAACTGAAAATACAATATTGTTGATAGGGAATCTATGGACTCCATCTTTATCAATATATTTTAAATGATTTAAATATAACAACATGAAATTAGGGAGTGTTTTGTGGACACCTGTTACTGTACTGTATATTGGATGCTGCCTTCATATTAGGTTTCTGCTATTTTGGTTACATTGTGGTGTTTATTATGGTCTTGTGATTGTTGGTGGCAGTTCAGCACAACTTTTTCTTTTTATTCTCAAGGTTAGGGTTAGGTAAAGAACATAGTGAAAATACAAAATTGAGAACAATATTCTGACAAGTACTCCACCTTGTCGTGGTGGAGGGGTTTGTGTGTCCCAGTGATCCTAGGAGCTAAGTTGTCTGGGGCTTTATGCCCCTGGCAGGGTCACCCATGACAAACAGGTCCTAGGTGAGGGACCAGACAAAGCACGGCTCAAAGACCCTAATGATAACGACAAACAATGGACTTCGTTTTCCCTTGCCCAAACGCGGGTCACCGGTGCCCCCCACTGGAGCCAGGCCTGGTGGTGGGGCTCGAAGGCGAGCGCCTGGTGGCCGGGCCTGCACCCATGAGGCCCGGCCGGGCACAGCCCGAAAGGGTAACGTGGGTCCCCCTTCCCATGGTCTCACCACCTGTGGGAGGGGCCATAGGGGTCGGGTGCAGTGTGAGCTGGGCGGTGGCCGAAGGAAGGGACCTTGGCGATCCGATCCCCGGCTACAGAAGCTGGCTCTAGGGACGTGGAATGTCACCTCTCTGGCAGGGAAGGTGCCCGAGCTGCTGTGTGAGGTCGAGAAGTTCCGACTAGATATTGTCAACACACAGCTTGGGCTCTGGTACCAGTCCTCTCGAGAGGGGTTGGACTCTCTTCCACTCTGGAGTTGCCCACGGTGAGAGGCGCCGAGCAGGTGTGGGTATACTTATTGCCCCCCGGCTTGGCGCCTGTACGTTGGGGTTCACCCCGGTGGACGAGAGGGTAGCCTCCCTCCGCCTTCGGGTGGGGGGACGGGTCCTGACTGTTGTTTGTGCCTATGCACCAAACACCAGTTCAGAGTGCCCACCCTTTTTGGAGTCCTTGGAGGGGGTGCTGGAGATCGCTCCCACTGCGGACTCCATTGTTCTGTTGGGGGACTTCAATGCTCACATGGGCAATGACAGTGAGACCTGGAAGGGCGTGATCGGGAGGAACGGCCCCCCCGATCAGAACCCGAGCGGTGTTCTGTTATTGTACTTCTGTGCTCGTCACGGATTGTCCATAACGAACACCATGTTCAAGCATAAGGGTGTCCACACATGCACTTGGCACCAGGACACCCTAGGTCGCAGTTCGATGATTGACTTTGTGGTCGTGTCATCGGAGTTGCGGCCGCATGTCTTGGACACTCGGGTGAAGAGAGGGGCGGAGCTGTCAACTGATCACCACCTGGTGGTGAGTTGGCTCCGATGGTGGGGGAAGATGCCGGTCCGACGTGGCAGGCCCAAACGTATTGTGAGGGTTTGCTGGGAACGTCTGGCAGAATCCCCTGTCAGAAGGAGTTTCAACTCCCACCTCCGACAGAACTTTGCTCATGTTCCGGGGGAGGCGGGGGACATCAAGTCCGAGTGGACCATGTTTCGCGCCTCCATTGCTGAGGCGGCCGACCGGAGCTGTGGCCGTAAGGTGGTCGATGCCTGTCGTGGCGGCAATCCCCGAACCCGTTGGTGGAAACCAACGGTGAAGGATGCCGTCAAGCTGAAGAAGGAGTCCTATTGGGCCTTTTTGGCCTGTGGGACTCCTGAGGCAGCTGATGGGTACCGGCTGGCAAAGCGGAATGCAGCTCTGGTGGTCGCTGAAGCAAAAACTCGGGCATGGGAGGAGTTCGGTGAGGCCATGGAGAAAGACTTCTGGACGGCTTCGAGGAAATTCTGGTCCACCATCCGACGTCTCAGGAGAGGAAAGCAGTGCACCACCAACACTGTGTATAGTGGGGATGGGGCGCTGCTGACCTCGACTCGGGACGTTGTGAGTCGGTGGGGAGAATACTTCGAAGACCTCCTCAATTCCACCGACACGCCTTCCCATGAGGAAGCTGAGTGTGGGTTCTCTGAGGCGGGCTCTCCTATCTCTGAGTTTTTTGGTCACCGAGGTAGTTAAAAAGCTCCTCGGTGACAGGGCCCCGGGGGTGGATGAGATTCGCCCGGAGTTCCTAAAGGCTCTGGATGTTGTGGGGGCTGTCCTGGTTGACACGCCTCTGCAACATCGCGTGGACATCGGGGACAGTGCCTCTGGATTGGCAGACTGGGGTGGTGGTCCCCCTTTTTAAGAAGGGGGACTGGAGGGTGTGTTCCAACTACAGGGGGATCACACTGCTCAGCCTCCCTGGTAAGGTCTATTCAGGGGTGTTGGAGAGGAGGGTCCGTCGGGAAGTTGAATCTCAGATTCAGGAGGAGCAGTGTGGTTTTCGTCCTGGCCGTGGAACAGTGGACCAGCTCTACACCCTCAGCAGGGTCCTCGAGGGTGCATGAGAGTTCGCCCAACCAGTCTACATGTGTTTTGTGGACTTGGAGAAGGCGTTCGACCGTGTCCCTCGGGGAGTCCTGAGGAGGGTGCTTCGGGAGTATGGGGTACAGAACCCCCTGATACGGGCTGTTCAGTCCCTGTACGACCGGAGTCAGAGTTTGTTCCGCATATCCGGCAGTAAGTCGGACTCGTTCCCCGTTTAGGGTTGGACTCCGCCAAGGCTACCCTTTGTCACCGATTCTGTTCATAACTTTTATGGACAGAATTTCTAGGCGCAGCCGAGGCGTAGAGGGGGTCCGGTTTGGTGGCCTCAGTATTGCATCTCTGCTTTTTGCTGATGATGTGGTTCTGTTGGCTTCATCAAGCCGTGAGCTCCAACTCTCACTGGAGCAGTTCGCAGCCGAGTGTGAAGCGGCTGGGATGAGAATCAGCACCTCTAAATCTGAGACCATGGTCCTCAGTCGGAAAAGGGTGGCATGCCCTCCCCAGGTCGGGGATGAGATCCTGCCCCAAGTGGAGGAGTTCAAGTATCTTGGGGTCTTGTTCACGAGTGAGGGAAGAATGGAACGGGAGATCGACAGGCGGATCGGTGCAGCGTCTGCAGTGATGCAGACTTTGTATCGGTCCGTTGTGGTAAAGAAGGAGCTAAGCCGAAAGGTGAAGCTCTCAATTTACCAGTCAATCTTCGTTCCTACCGTCACCTATGGTCACGAGCTGTGAGTCGTGACCGAAAGAACAAGATCCCGGCCGGATACAAGCGGCCGAAATGAGTTTCCTCCGCAGGGTGTCCGGGCTCTCCCTTAGAGATAGCGTGAGAAGCTCGGTCATCCGGGAGGATCTCAGAGTAGAGCCGCTGCTCCTCCGCATTGAGTGGAGCCAGATGAGGTGGTTGGGGCATCTGATTCGGATGCCTCCCGGATGCCTCCCTGGTGAGGTGTTCCGGGCACGTCCCACCGGGAGGAGACCCCGGGGACGACCCAGGACACGCTGGAGAGACTACGTCCTTCGGCTGGCCTGGGAACGCCTCGGGATCCCCCCGGAAGAGCTGGATGAAGTGGCTGGGGAGAGGGAAGTCTGGGCGTCCCTGCTAAAGCTACTGCCCCCGCGACCCGACCCGGAGAAGCAGTAGAAAATGGATGGATGGATGGATTCTGACAAGTAGCTCACATAAAAGGGAAAAAGGAAAATGAGGCTAAGTGTACAGATCAAATGTAAAAAATCAGTACATTTTCATCCCATGACTCCCTCCTTGGAAAAAAAAAAAAAAAAAAAGAAGCTTTTTGCGCAGTTGTTCGTGTCACATCCACCGCATCATTCCCATTCATTCATTTACTTGCAACCGGCTCATGATGGACACGACCCTCCCCTCCCCCGCTCAGAGATCATTGATCAGAGCAGCAGGTGAACTGCATGCACACACACGTACGCACGCATTTGTAAATAAGCCTCACAAGTACGCTTCTGCAGGAGGCTCTCACACACTGCACGTCAAGCGTGGAGGAACACTCTTGGAAGGGGAAAAAAAGGATTATCGCTGACAAAGGGGGTGATATTGGTCCATATCAACAACACATCTCTAAACAGACACTGCAATAACAAGTTAGGTGTCGGAGAACTCCCTATTAGCATGTGTGTTGGAAATCCAGTCGTCTCCAGGAACAAATACAAAATAAAAAAAAGTAAGAGGAATTTTGGTTCATGTAAAAGACATCATTTACTCAATGAATGCCATCATGCACTGTCACTGATGTTTTGTCGACAGGGGGGAGGTGGGGAGTTCCACAATTTTATTAAATGCAATAATTAGTGTACTATGAGGGACAACAATTATGTACAAAACAAAAGTATAGAGCAGCGGCTCTCAAAGTGTGGTATGGTGCGGGCCTCCTCTAGTGGTACCTGAAAGAATCCAAATTAAAGGTTGAAACTGCATGTTGTTACAGTATGTTATAGTATGAGCAAGCTTAGGGTGCATAGATAGGGAAAATCAAGGCCGTAGCAATAGAAATTTTACAGCAACTAAGACTCAGGCCTCAACCTATCTAAAAAAAATTTGCCTTTTGTGAAGCACAATTCAATTGTATTTAACTTTTAAGTATAATACATTTGTATTTAATCATTTTGGAATGTTTTTTCAAAATTGATTTCGGTTTAAATTATTTGCTTTTAATTACAGAGATCGTCGCCAGTTATTTCATGGAACATTGTCGTTGCACACTGCATTTGGCGGGCAGGCGGGGGGGGGGGTGGAAGCTAATCTTAATTTGTGGTTAAAAACGTCTGAGCGACGTGAATGGGCCACCCAAGTGTCATTTACAGTACTATAAACCAATGTTGCTGTAAGTAGTGGACGAGACGCCACGACGATGACGTTGACGATGACATCATCTTTAAAACATTGTGGCTCGCTATCATTTACTCAGAAGCAGAAAAACAGAAATGCTGTTTTATGAAAGTCAAACAACTAATTCCATGAATACTTGTAATAATGTCAACATTAATAGAGCTTATGTCTGTTTCTGTAGCCTTTATTTTATGTTTTTTATCAGAGGCGTATCTCGTATGACTTCACGAGCATTCAAACCCGAGAGAGGTAAGTCAGTCAACGTGATAATAACCATTTGGATGATAGAACAATACTTTCTTTAAGCTGCAATGCCAAAAAGGAACTCTTGAGTTAATTCAAGAACTTGAAAACAGATAAAAAATAATCATTAACTTGGAATTTTATGGCTGCAACATGTTCCAAAAAAGATGGGACAGGGTCATGTTTACCACTGTGTTACATCACCTTTTCTTTTAACAACATTCAATAAACGTTTGGGAACTGAGGACACTAATTGTTGAAGCTTTGTAGGTGGAATTCTTTCCCATTCTTGCTTGATGTACAGCTTCAGCTGTTCAACAGTCCGGGGTCTCCGTTGTCATATTTTATGCTTCATAATGCGCCACACATTTTCAAAGGGAGACAGATCTGGACTGAAGGCAGGCCAGTCTAGTACCCGCAACTCTTTTACTACAAAGCCACGCTGTTGTAACACGTGCAGAATGTGGACCGTAGATGATGAAATCCCTAAATTCCTTTCAATTGTAAGTTGAGGAACATTGTCCTTAAACTGGTTGACTATTTTCTAACGTAATTGTTCACAAAGAGGTGACCCTCGCCCCATCTTGGCTTGTGAATGACTGAGCAATTCAGGGAAGCTCCTTTTATACCCAATCATGGCACCCACCTGTTCCCAATTAGCCTGTTCACCTGTGGGATGTTCCAAACAGGTTTGATGAGCATTCCTCAACTTTCTCAGTCTTTTTTCCCCACCTGTCCCAGCTTTTTTGGAACGTGTTGCAGCCATAAAATTCCAAGTTAATGATTATTTGCTAAAAACAATCAAGTTCATCAGTTTGAACATTAAATATTGTGTCTTTGTAGTGTATTCAATTAAATATAGGTTGAACATTATTTGCAAATCATTGTATTCTGTTTTTATTTATGTTTAACACAACGTCCCAACTTCATTGGAATTGGGGTTGTAATTGGCGCACACAATTGTTCACTTGCATGAAAATATTAAAGCAAGCTCACAAAACACACACATACATCTCAATAAATGAGATGGTGAATGCGGGCTTTTCATTTGCTGTAAGCAATAGTCATAAAAATTATACATATATATTTATAAGAAAATCATGAAATATTTCACTTTAAAAAGTGTGTGTAGTGCATATAATATATAGTAATAATATGAGTCACTTTTTAATTGACCTACCTAATTAAATTAAGCTTTTGGCACTATTCTAATTTATTGAGCTGTACCTGTAGTAAGCTCGATTTTTTCTTCTTCCTGAAGGTGCTTTGTTAAAGTTTTTTTCGACAATAACAACAGCAACCCTCTTTAAATCAAAGTAAGATTTTATAAAGTTTCTCTGTTAAGTTCTAACTTTAAAAGAGCATCCTATATTTGGAACTGTCAAAGTTGAGTCACAGTCAAGTGGCTTGAATGCTGAAATCAACTGAGAGTTCTGACGTTCTATTGTTTATGCCATCCAGTATATGCCTTTGCTGCCATGTTCAAAGTGTTCATAATTTTTATTAAGCTCTCGAGTAGTAGTTTTAGTAAAAGTTCAGCAGTGGGGTGGGGTAGTTTCTGCGCGGGTGCGTGTGTGACGAAGGGGATATACTATAGTAGGGAGCTTTATGCCTAGCAACGCCCCTTCTGTATGGTATAGCTTCATTCAACTGTTACCCAAAGCCAAGGATTAGGTACGCAAAGAATTGGAAGCAAACATCACAATGGCACGACAGCACTAAGCACTAACTGACTAGCATTAGATGTTAAGATGATTTGTGTAAAGTGTATTTGTCTTTGCCAGGCATGTGTACAGTGCAAGCCTCCATAAAATGCCTACACACCATGCTTCAATTGGCAGGTTTTTCAAATAATGGTGACCATCAGTGTGACCGACAACCTGTATAACTCAAGCAAAAAAAATTTAAATAATCTTTGCCCCGCCTGGAGCAGTCACCTTATTGTGGTGTAGGGGTTTTTTGTGTCCCAATGATACCTAAGAGCTAAGTTGTCTGGGGCTTCATGCCCCTGGTAGGGAAAAGACCCTCTATAAAAATAACAACTACTGAACCACGTTTTTCCCTTGCCCAGACACAAGTCACCGGGGCCCCCCTCTGGGGGCAGGCCTGTAGGTTGGGGCTAGATGGCGAGTGCCTGGTGGCGGGACCTGCACCCATGGGCACAGCCCGAAAAGGCAACGTGGGTTCCCCTTCCCATGGGCTCACAGGTGCTGTGTGAGCTGGGCAACGGCCAAAGGCGGGAACCGTGGCGTTCCGATCCTCGGCGACAGAAGCTGGTTTTAGGGATGTGGAATGGCACCTCTCTGGGAGAGAGCCTGAGCTGGTGTGGGAGGTCGAGAAATTCCAACTGGACATCGTCGAGCTGGGCTCAGGTACCAGTCTTCTCAAGAGGGGTTGGACTCTCTTCCACTCTGGAATTTCCCACGGTGAGAGGCGCCCAGCAGGTGTGGGCATAATGATTGCCCTCCTGTTCGGTGTCTGAATGTTTGAATGACTAATATTGCAATAGTCCGGTGCAATGACCATTGTGCAACGGGCGCCGAGACTTCAAGGAGTGTATGCAGTTTAAAGTGACGAGTAGCGCGATAATCTGGGACAATGTTGATTGTGCAAATGTTGCAGATACTCCTCAGTCAGTGCGCAAATGGAGCAGATGCTACTCTGGCATGAGTGGCCAGTATTGGTCAACAACAGATATGCAAATAGTGCAGCGTGGTGAGAATACTACAGTGAGTGCACAAGTAATATATAATTGGCCCCACAGAAATGTGACAATGAACTCAAGTCAAAAAATTGCCAGCATGTTGTAATGGAATTGTAGGTTAGGTGTTTAAGAAGTTGATCGCAAGAGGGAAGAAGCTGTTGGAATTTCTGCTAGTTCTAGTTTGCATTGATCGGTAGCGCCTACCTGAGGGATGGAGCTGGAAGAGCTGGTGACCGGGATGTGGAGGGTCCGAGAGGATTTTGCACGCTCTTGTCTTAGTTCTGGCAGCATGCAAGTCCTCAAGGGTGGGTAGGTGGGTACAGACAATCCTTTCAGCAGTTTTTATTGTCCATTGCAGTCACAGTTTGTCCTTTTTTGTAGCAGAACCAAACCAGACTGTGATGGAAGAACACAGGACTGATTCGATGACAGCTGTGTAGAACTGCCTCAGCAGCTTCGGTGGCAGGCCGTGCTTTCTCAGAAGCCGCAGGAAGTACATCCTCTGCTGGGCCTTTTTGAGGACGGAGTTGCTGTTGGTCGCCCACTTCAGGTCCTGAGAAACTGTAATTCCCAGGAACTTGAAGGTCTCGACACAAGGCAGCTGGACAATGTGAGGGGCAGCTGTGGCAAAGGATCCCTCCTGAAGTACACGATCATCTCGACAGTCTTGAGCGTGTTCAGCTCCAGGTTGTGTCGGCCGCACCGCAGCTCCAGCCGCTCCGCTTCCTGTCGATATGCAGACTCGTCACCGTCCTTGATGAGGCCGATGACAGTGGTGTCATCTGCAAACTTCAGGAGTTTGACAGTCGGGTGCGCTGAGGTGCAGTCGTTCTTGTAGAGAGAGAAGAGCAGCGGAGAGAGGACACAACCTTGGGGCGCCCCAGTGCTGATGCTGCGTGTGGATGAGGTAGTCTCTCCCAGCTTCACCTGCTGTGTCCTGCCTGTCAGGAAGCTGTAAATCCACTGGCAGATGGCAGGTGAGAGGCTGAGCTGGAGAAGCTTGGATGAAAGCAGTTCAGGGATGATGGTGTTGAACGCTGAGCTGAAGTCCATGAACAGGATCCTCGCGTAGGTCCCTGCACTGTCGAGGTGTTCAAGGATGAAGTGCAGTCCCATGTTGACTGCATCATCCGCAGACCTGTTCGCTCGGTAGGCAAACTGCAGGGGGTCCAGCAGGGGACCTGTGACGCTCTTGAGGTGGTCCAGCACGAGACATTCAAAAGACTTCATGACCACAGATGTCAAGGCGACAGGCCTTTAGTCATTTAGACCTGAGATTTCAGGTTTCTTGGGGACTGGAATGATGGTGGAGCGTTTGAAACAGGATGGTACTTCGCACAGTTCCAGAGATCTATTGAAGATCTGAGTGAAGACTGGCGCGAGCTGGTCCGCGCAGACTTTGCGGCAGGATGGGGACACATAGTCTGGGCCTGCCGCTTTGTTAATCTTTTGTTGTTTGAAGATGCGTCTCACTTCCTGTTTGTGGATGGTTAACGCAGAAGTCAGAGGTGTGATTGTGGTCGGGGGTGCGGCCGGATGGGTGTGAGGTGTGAAAGTGTCCTTTTCAAATCTGCAGTAGAAGGTATTCAAGTCGTTGGCTAGTGTGCTATTGTTCTCAGCTTGGGGGGATCGTCGCTTGTAATTAGTCAGCGATTGGAATGCATGCCAGACTGATTTAGAGTCATTAGCGCACTGTTTTTCCAACTTTGCTGGCAATGTTAATTTCTTTAGTCAGCAGGTTTCTAGCGCAATTATAAACGGCCCTGTCCCCGCTCTGATATGCGTCCTCCTTAGCTTGGCGAAGCTGCTTAAGTTTGGCAGTGAACCACGGTTTGTTCTTGTTGAAAGTGCGAAATGAGTTTTTTGGTACACACACATCTTCACAGAAACTGATATAGGATGTGACAGTGTCCGTATATTCATCCAGGCTGCCAGCTGAATTTTCAAAGACACTCCAGTCTGTGCAGTCTAAACAGCTTTGAAGTTCCATCTTTGCTTCATTGGTCCACTTTTTCACTGTTTTCACTGTAGGCTTCGCACATTTAAATTCTTGCCTGTATGTCGGTATTAAGTGAATTAAGCAGTGATCAGACGAGCCCAGGGCGGCAGGAGGTTTAGCACGGTATGCGTTTTTTAACGTAGTATAGCAGTGGTCTAAAATGTTAATTTCCCTGGTAGGACAGTCAATGTGCTGCTTGTATTTAGGGAGTTTGTGTTTGAGTTTAGCTTTGTTAAAGTCCCCGAGAATAATGAGGGGTGAGTCCGGGTGTTTTTTTCAATTTCGTTGACTTGTTCGGCGAGCGTTAGCAGTGCGGCGTTCGAGTTAGCTTGAGGCGGTATGTAGACTCCAGCCAGTATGAATGATGCGAACTCACGTGGCGAGTAGAATGGCTTACAGCTCAAAAACAGCGACTCCAAATGCGGGCTGCAGTGTGTGCTGAGCTCCGTGACGTCCGTACACGATTTTTCGTTGATATAGAAGCATATCCCACCGCCTTTTGTTTTCCGGTCCGCTCAGTCAAGATGAAAACCCGGAAGCATGAAGGCGCCATCTGGTACAGCGTCGCAAAGCCAGGTCTCCGAAAAGCACATGGCGGCGGAACGTCTGAAGTCTTTACTGGTCTTTAACAGAAGATGAAGCTCGTCCATTTTGTTGGGTAGGGAGCGTACATTCGCGAGGTGGATCGACGGGAACGCCAATCTGTATCCTCTCTTGCGGAGTTTCACCTGGATGCCGGCTTCCCTCTGTGGCGTCGCCTCCGCCTCCATGCGCCGAAAACCGCGGACGCCGCTGCGGTGAGTAACTCGGGGAAAAAACTGTGCGGATTTGCGAAAGTTGGTGAAAGAAAGTCCGGAGTAGCCTCCTTTGATGGTTAGCAAGTCTCCCCTTCTGTAAGTGAGTCGTATAATGTCTCCAAAGATGAACGAAAAACACAAAAACAAAAACAATACTAGAGAGCGCGTAACCGAGGCGACCACACTGGTAGGCGCCATCTTGTTCACTCCTAGCGATTATGTATGAAATAAGAATCGTAATTAATTTAGAAGGAAACGATGAGTTGGAAGCGGCGCCTGCGTCATTTCCGGGTTATCGTAATTTTAAATTACAGCGTTAAAAATTAAGCTATTTGATATATGAGGGGCACCACGTCGCTTTTTATGTGAATACAATTCTCGGCGAAGCGACGAGAAACCTGGTTTTCAGTCTCTTATTCGGAAGGTGGCTGCAGTTTATAAACTTTGAATCCTAGACTTCCAGAGGTTTTTGTCCCAAACCCAAACACGCCCACACACACACGATACAAGTCGTGAATTTTATAGAAAATTTAATAATCAAAAGGGGTTTCTTCAGGATAAAACACAGACAAACACAAAACAAACAAGGTACCGATGAACATTGGCAAAGGAAGTGATTTGTAATGGGAGATTAGCAGAATGGGCGTGTAGTGAATGCATATAGTTGAGGATTCCTGTTCTCGTTAATTTAAACCCAAATATGCACTAATCTGTACTTTTAGGAGACCGCAATGTTGGATTTACGTGTCTGAAACAGTTTTGAGGCAGGTAAGAAAGGCTCCCGAGTGTTTGGCCGGCCCGGTCCGCACCGGGAACAGGTGGATTCGACGGAAGGGAGGAAGAAAAAAGAAGAAAAACAGGAGGCCAACGAGTTCCCAGGCAAGACTTTCTCTCGGGTGTCTGTGTTTGCAAGACGTTCGGAGCGGGTGCGTTGTGTCCGCTTCCGTTCCCTCGGACTGAGCTAGGGGCCCCAAACAGGGTAGCTCGGAGGGCTTGGAGGAGGCTCTGCGGCCGGGGATCATCCGATGTGTCCTCGGTGAGGTGGGCGTCCTGCCTGGCCCGGTCGTCAGCAAGTTGGTCGGGGTGAGACAAAGTAAAACTTCTCTCCCAAAAAAAAAAAAAAAAAAAAAACTCTCTGGAATCCGGCTCCGGCCCCTTTTAGTAGTGTCGTTCCGTCGCCCATGGGTGTCGCTGTTGCCTGTTCCAACTCCCAAGTGGCGGTACTCAACAAGGTGGAGGCGCCTTTGTTGGTGCAATCCTTCGACTGACGGGAAGTTAATTAACTTAGCGTCCGGGGGTGAACTCGGCATCCAAGTGCCAGGCAGCCGTAATTCACTTAGCGTCGGCATCCATCCATCCATCCTTTTTCTTTACCGCTTATCCTCACTAGGGTCGCGGACGTGCTGGAGCCTATCCCAACTATCTTCGGGCGGGAGGCGGGTTACACCCTGAACCAGTCGTCAGCCAATCGCAGGGCACATAGAAAAAAACAACAATTCATGCTCACATTTACTCCTGCGGGTAATTTAGAGTCTCCAATCAACCTACCACGCATGTTTTTGGCATGTGGGAGGAAACCAGAGTGCCCGGAGAAAACCCACCCAGGCACGGGGAGAACATGCAAACTCCACACAGGCGGGGCCGGGATTTGAAACCCGGTCCCCAGAACTGTGAGGCAGATGTGCTAACCAGTCATCCACCGTGCCGTCTGCATGTGAAGTTGCGTCTCGCCAGTCTGTAATTGTCTACATCGGCGGGGAGCGGTGGTAGTGCGAGGCTGGAGTGCAAGGTGGCATCTATGCTTGGCGCGTCAGTGAGGGGCGGAGATATCAAACGATCACCACCTGGCAGTGAGTTGGCTCCAGTGGTGGAAGAAAATGCCAGTCCGACCTGGCAGACCCAAATGTATTGTGAGGGTCTACTGGGAGAGTCCCCTGTCAGAAGTAGCTTCAACTCCCCCCTCCGGCAGAACTTCGCTCACATCCCTGGGGAGGCGGGGGACATTGAGTCCGAGTAGACCATGTTCCGCGTCTCCATTGTTGAGGCGGCTGTGCCCCTAAGGTGGTTGATGCCTGTCGTGCCGGCAATCCCCCATTGGTAGACACCAGTGGTAAGGGATGCTGTCAAGCTGAAGAAGGTGTCCTATCGGGCCTTTTTGGCCTGTGGGACTCAGGAGGCAGTTGATGGGTACCAGGTGGCCAAGGAGAATGCAGCTTTAGTGGTTGCTGAGGCAAAAACCCAGGCGTGGGAGGAGTTCGGTGAGGCCATGGAAAACGACTTCCTGATGGCTTCGAGGAAATTCTGGTCCACCAGCCGACCTCTCACAAGGGGGAAGTAGTGCACCATCAACACTGTGTATAGTGGGGATGGGGCGCTGCTGACCTAAACTCGGGACCTTGTGAGTCGGTGATTCTAACGACATGCATTCCCAGGAGGAAGCAGAGTCTGGGGACTCCAAGGCGGGTTCCCCTATCTCTGGGGATGAGGTCACCAAGGTGGATAAAAAGGTCCTTGGTGGCAGGGTCCCAGGGGTGGATGGGATCTGCTCAGAGTTCCTGAAGGCTCTGGATGTTGTAGGGCTGTCTCGGTTGACACACCTCTTCAACATCGCATGGACATACGAAACAGTGCCTCTGGATTGGCAGACTAGGGTGGTGAGGTTCCCCTATTTAACAAGGGTGACTGGAGGGTGTGTTGCAACCATAGAGGGATCACACTTGTCAGCTTCCCTGGTAAGGTCTATTTAGGGGTTCTGGAGAGGAGGGTCTGTCAGGAAGTCAAATCTCAGATTCAGGAGTAGCACTGTGGTTTTCGTTCTGGCCGTGGAACAGTGGACCAGCTCGACACCCTCAGCAGGGTCCTCGAGGGTGCAAGGGAGTTCGCCCAACCAGTCTTGTGGACTTGAGTCTTGTGTTTTGTGGACTTGGAGACGGCATTCGACCGTGTCCCTCGGGGAGTCCTGCGGAGGGTGGCCTGGGAGTATGGGCTACCGGGACCCCTTGATACAGGCTGTTCGGTTGCTGTACACTGATAAAAAGGTACGTACAATTTAATTCTGGGGCTGGAAAAGTTTGATTGCATTTCCATTCATTTCAGTAGGAAACATTATCTCAGGTTAAGAACGTTTCAGTTTACAAACGGGGTCACAGAACCAATTAAGTTTGTTATCAGAGATTCCACTATATTTAGAAACAAAACAAGGATTTACTTTTTGGGGTACTTTAAAGACATGGCCCCCGGAATTTCCTTTTGAAAATCAATTAATTTTACCATTAGTATTTAAATTATTGGTGGTATCCATCAAAAAGTCATAATTGTTTTTTTTTTTAGGAAAAAACAAAGTACTGTAATATTTTTCTAACTTTTAATGCCAAAAATTACTTCACCGTGGTGTCTGAAATAAAGTTTCATGATTTGTTTTTTGAAGATGATAATTACATTTTTGGACATATTTTTCTATTGCTTGACAGGCCGATTCCTTTTCCATGAAAACGAATACAAATACATCTTGGTGGCCTGTGATTGGCTGGCGACCAGTTCAGGGTGTGGCCCGCCTCGCGCCCCAAAGATCGCTGAAATAGTGGTCCTTCTTTGCCACTCAAGCTCTCTTTACCATTAATGCCACATGAGGCAGCCTCATTGTGTTGTTGTAATACACCAGAAGGATCTGTGAGCTTAAGTGCCAGGATGAGGCAGCCATTTGCATTCACACAATAATAGACAGCGAAATATGTTATAAAAAATGTTTTTCTGAGATACATGCATGAATTTGTTAAAGTGTTGGAGGTAATGCATTTCTTAACCGTTATCACGATTGTATAAAGACAAAAGTGCAATGGGTTTAGTAAGTAGTTAGGATCGTTTATGCGCTTTTAGGCAGAGTTTGAAGGGCAACATGTAAATTGTGCAACTCACATGATTTTTATGAAGCTGTTTGTCTTTACCATTATAAAATGTATTTCAATGGGCCACCACCATTTGCTCTGTCAATATGGATTGCCTTTACTTTGAATGCCTAAAATTTGAAATCAATAACTTTGAAAATGGGACTTATACATGGCTGTTTCAGCATGGGAGACATTTACCAACGTAAAACCAAAATGCCCAAAGAAAATAGCTAAATTAATAGTTATTGAGCAAATTATATAAAAATGACCCGTAATATTTTCTTTGTCTTCAGATTAATACCATTTACCAAGATGATCCTTTTCATGTATTGTTCAGCTCTGAACAACATAGGTTGCTCAAGTGTCAGGGTATACCTATTTGGCCATCTTAACTTTAATTGGCATTAATCAGTCAGTTTAATTCTTACCCCAAAATAATGAATGCTTTATTTACACCATAAATGAGGTATTCTCAGGGTATGAAGCGGCACGATTAGTTAGCACATCCGTCTCAAAGTTCAGAGGTTGTGGTTTCAAATCTGGGCTCCAGCCTACCTGTGAGGAGTTCGCATGTTCTTCCCGTGCCTAAGTGGCTTTCTTCTGGGTACTCCAGTTTCTTCCCACATTCCAAAAACATGCATGGTAGGTTAATTGAAGACTTAAAATTGTCCATAGGTGTGAATGTGAGTGTGAATGGTTGTCTATATGTGCCCTCAGGGTGTACCTCGCCTCTGACCCGAAGTGAACTGGGATCGGCAACAGCATACCCACGACCCTCGTGAGCATAAGTGGTACAAAGAATGGATGAGCCTATGGCAACTTGCTTATTGTGCCAATTGTAAACTGTAATTTACCTTTAAGGGGATTTTAATATGGTTACGTTCCCCCCCATCAGAAACTTGTCTTTCCAGGGGTGTTTTTACGACAGATCTATCCACTGTGTGTAGGCGCACACTAAATCACAGAGTTCAATAGTTCTGTTCCTACGACACAGACATAATGGTTTTCTGCTAAAGTCAAAACACACCGCAGCGTCAAACCCAGTGGTTCTTTTTAAACCAAGTACCATGTCAAAAAATACTCAGCTCTCCAAGTACCACCATAATGACACCATTAAAATACATTATTGTCGTGGGGCCCCAGTGTTCATCAAAAGTGAGGAGGGAAAAATAGGAATATAAAAAGAGTACTTAAATTATTTCATTCAAAAGTATTGTCCTTAAAAGTTAAATAGAACTGAACTCTACTTTACTGGTTTAAAAACAAAACAAGAAAAAGTTCAGGCCACTCTATTATACTGTATGATGCAGTTTGAACATTTACTTCAGTGATACAGTGGCATACCACTAGAGGGTGCCCGCGTACCACTAGTGGTACTTCTACCACAATTTGAGAACCACTGGTTTAAACTATCCTAATGCAGTAGAAGTGTCATACGTTTGTTTATATATATATATATATATATATAAATTATACCATTTATATATATATATATATATAATATATATATATATAATATATATATATATATATATATAATATTTTTATGAAAACATTTCTTGACCATAGATATAAAATATTAAAATGAAAAACTAACAAACAAAAAGAGAATAAATCCTTACCTTTACTCCTGTGGTTGGCTTGCACTCTGGACAAACTAGTTCAGTATGTGCCTTTGCAACATTGTAGATCATCGTAGACAGAGGACCCCTGTACACATATTCCTTATGATGCAAGAATTATGCCATTAATACTTGTGTGCTGTTACTTACAGTATACAGTGCTGTTTGAAAGTTTGTGAACCCTCCAGACATAGTCAGTTTTTGTAAAAAAACAAACATTAAAATAACCTTATTAAACATACTTCCAAAACCCGATTTGTAAAGCACACCCTCCAAACTGTGGATTTATATTTTAATTTGTTAATTTCTATAAATCTCTGCAAGTGTTTACATCTTCAAATAATCACTTGACCCCTGCACTAACCAGTCTCTTGCATCTGCTGAAAGAGATTTTTGTCTACTCATCGTTGTAGAAATCAGTGAGTTAAGCGTGGATGGAGAGGCATCTGTTATGTACCAACTTTTTTTTAGGTCTTGCCACAACATTTCAATTGGATTAAGGCCCAGACTTTGACTGGCCGCAGGTGAGCGGGACACAGCGGTCCCTTCTTCCAAGCCTATTAATGCGGGCCGTCAATGAGCACGCGGCCGACAGAGGCGCACTCTGAGGCGGCCAGTTGACTGCGACGAGACGGTTGGTCTCTTCCTGGTTCTATTTTGTTGTCCAAGTTTAGTGAGGTGGGGGCGTTTCTTTGTGCAGAGACGCAAGGTAGTGGGGGGAGGGGCTGAAAACAGATACATGCAATTTATAAACACATTTGACATTTCATAAATAAAAATCAGTGCTGATAAAATAACATCATAGTAAAACTACAAAAACATCTCAACGGCTCAAGCGGTTCAATACTTTCAAGCAGTACTGTACATCTTAAATCAGTATAAATACATTGTAATACCAAATCCAATAAGTAGTCTACAATCTACAATGTTGTTTTATTCATAGAATTTAGAAATGGTCTTGTTATACCTTATGA